>NC_090252.1:72508433-72513433 GCF_037325665.1 Littorina saxatilis
CGCTTTGGCGAATAATTCTAATTGTCAGTAAGTACTGGTGTCACATGACTGATGTGAACCAGTTGATTGGCTAATGGCGATGCGCTAAAACTGTTGAACTAACTTTTCCACAGAGCGTATTCTTCCGCCCTTTGCCTAAGCGAGACTGTACTCTCATCCTCAGAATTAATGACATGTAGCTTAATATATTTTTCACAATACCAATGACCATAAATTTCCTGCTTCTCAATTAAAGCAGAAGTGGGTTTTTTTTCTGACAGATTGCATGTGCCTGTGCCACAGTTGCCACTGATCTAAAAATAGAATCCGCTGTGTCTAATTTTTCAGTTTCGACTTGCGAAGATTCTTCTCATAATTATGCCGTGTTAGTGGCATGTAGCTAATTATTATCCACATTCCCAAATGATGAGTTAGTATACAATTCCCAGCAGCTAACAGAAAACACAAGTGTTATTCCGGCTAGATCAGCATTTCCTAGCAGACTACACTGAAATACGACTGCATCTGTTCAGTAAATGAATGGTTTCCGAATTATTATTTCAAGGCAAGAACAATCGGAATCGAAAACGTGTAGTGTTTACAACGGTCTTACCATATATAAGACTTATTACCAGCCTGCCTCATGCGTGCAGGCTCAGTGCAACGTGACGAGCAATTTTTGTTTTTGAAATGAGACTGTCGCACAGTGGTTCGATTGCCATAGCCTAGCAGACGACATAAACCCCGCTCAGCAAATTAACATGTTGGGCAAATGTGAACGATAAAACGATGGGGATATAATACGTGTAGGGTTCAGAGTATTCTTACCGTTCATATTTAGTAGCAGACTCCCCGATGAGTGAAGATACCACACGAGAAACATGCCACATTTATTTTGAAAATGTGCAAACCGTCGACCTTGGGGGTCAAGGGGGTCAACAATTCAAGGGGAGTCACTCTGCACAGTCAATCCGTCGAAGCTTGACTGGAGGTTTCGAATCGCAAATAACTAAGAACACAGTCCTTTCTCCGAGTTCAAATGAGGTCTCTCTGAAAGATCATCACTGTTTAGCTTAACGCTACACTGGAATTTACCAACAGAAATTAAAACAAGAGTTTGCGTGTGACGAAAGCACGACACACTTGAGACAGCCCACACAAATGTAGACCTGACCACACAGTTATGCCTATTCAAATGCGCGTAGCAAAATGTGCGTGTTGTATCTTCTTTTTTCTCTGGCGGTACCGACAATATCGTTATTGAAACAATCCCAGTGCACTAAGGGATTTATAGAGCAAATCTCGAAAATAATTATTGAACTCAGCGCTATGCGCTTCGTTCAATAATGAATTTTCTCGATTTGCTCTATAAATCCCTTAGTGCACTGGGATGTCTCAATAACTTAAATTGTAATTCAATCAAGTTTGCGTTTTAATGAAACAGATCCTATGATTGGTCAGAATGCCCCAACTCATTAAAAATTACCGGTCATTAATTGTCGATAACCACTCGCTACTGAAAAATCCATTAACAACCTGCTGGCGAGGGGCATTGATACAACCTCAACTAGTATCGGTTAGCTTTGAGGGTCATTTTACAAGTAGGACATACGAAGGCCAACGAAATACCGAGACCATAGGGTATGCGAAGTGATGACGTCGAATACGTGACGTAAGTTGATGCATGAATTTTTCCGGACTACGTCAGTCAATTCCAAAGATCGCTTTTGTGATGAACAGAATTTGTTTTACAGTTTGCTGTCCAGAAACACGTCAAAAAAGAAGGGAAAATGTATGTGAAAGAAAACAAAACAGGAGGAGAGTGATAAGATAGGAATACAGAGGCATATTTCTTGGGACTTGACCCTTGCAGGTAGGTGGACTGAAAGTAGTGTGTGAACAGAACAGAACCAATTCTGTCTGTTTACCATCGCATGAAAGCAGGAAAGAGATCGTCGTCAGATTGAATTACAATAACATTAACATGCTTCCATTTGAAACTTCTCGGTCTTCACCGTGGATTGAAGCCCTCCCAAAGTCTAATTGAAGCCCTCTGTCGCTTCGCTAAGTCTTTCTATGTAAGTAGTGGTCCAGTGAACGATACCTTCGCCTGTGGTCGGGCGTCAATCCCCGATGACGACCTCGAAGTTTTAAATGGAAGCATGTTAATGTGTAATTAAGTTGTGCTGTTGAGAAATGAATTTCCTCCAAAAATTTTGTTTTTTCTTCATTTGTACGATTTTCTTAGCATGTTGAAGAGACACGTTTGCCTGCAATCACGACTCGCTTGACCCCTACCCTGTTTAACACAATTTATGAACAAGTCAACGATAAAAAACGAGTAAATACTATGCACTTGGCGTACAGCCAGTAATTTATCCTCTACGAATCTGTTTTTCTTTTTGATTTACCTTATCTGGTTCATATTTTACGACAATTTGAAAATGACAAAAAATCACTCGCAACAGCGGGCGCGAATGAGTTGCGTTTCTTTCGCCGGGGACTGTACGTGCAGTTTCATTGAACAGCTCTGTAAAGTCAATAAGGTTGTTGTCGAGATAGATTTACGACTCTGTTTACACGAACCTTGTAAATACCAGGACGGTTTATCATAACGTGGAGAGAGCAGCACCAACACTTAGTTCGACCTTGTATAAGTAAACAATGATTGGCAGTGTCGTATAGATGAATATTACTTACTTGAACTGAGCGATGAGCAGGTTGAGCAACAAGACATGACTGGTGATGACGTACAGAGCTACCATTACAGGTACCAAGTACTGTCCATAGGGTGAAGGGCACAGGCCATCTTTCGCGCACTCATCTGAAGAGAAAATGTATACTGCTAAAAAACGTGTAACTTATGTTATCCCGACCCCCCTCTCCTTCTTTACATCTGTAAACTGCAAGGGGTGTTTATTTTCGGTAACTACCCAGCAACGAAACACATAACTACCCAGCAACAGCACGAATCCTTGATAACTCATGGGGTGAGGAGTTACACTTTGGTGGCACTACTTTTGCGATTGAAAAGTTCCACACGCTCCAATGTACGAAATATTCATCTCTGGAGCAGAAATACAAACATACCGCTTTTAAACTAGCAACTACAGGCTTGATCATATGAATCTCCAAATAAAATCCATGAGCTTGGTTGTTTTCAACAATATTTTATTTTTTTTAAACAGATCGCACGCAACCAAATGCACACATCCCATCAATGTATAGAACATAACGCGATTTTATACACTGTTTTGTCCCAGAAAATTGAACTTCATACAGTATTTGACGTTGGAACACGGGTGCACAAGTTTGTCTGCTACTCCCATTCGACGAAAGAACATTTTCTTATGGATACCAAAACATAAACATAACTCGCAACATCTGCCTTTACCGCAACAGCAGAATAACAACATAACTGTGTTCTTGATTTTAGTGCAAAAACAGAAAAACTTACATGAAATGTTAACAAAATTGAATGATTTTCATGGAACTATACAACCGCGCATTATATCTATATATGAAGTCTTATATCGCGCGCGTATCTCCAGACTCGGACTCAAGGCGCAGGGATCTATTTATGCCGTGTGAGATGTAATTTTTTACACAATACATCACGCATTCACATCGACCAGCAGATCGCAGCCATTTCGGCGCAAATCCTACTTTTCACGGCCTATTATTCCAAGTCACACGGGTATTTTGGTGGACATTTTTGTATCTATGCCCATACAATTTTGCCAGGAAAGACCATTTTTGTCAATCGTGGGATCTTTAACGTGCACACCCCAATGTAGTGTACACGAAGGGACCTCGGTTTTTCGTCTCATCCGAAAGACTAGCACTTGAACCCACCACCTAGGTTAGGAAAGGGGGGAGAAAATTGCTAACGCCCTGACCCAGGGTCGAACTCGCAACCTCTCGCTTCCGAGCGCAAGTGCGTTACCACTCGGCCACCCAGACCATAATCCCTCGCCTGCGCAGGTAGACAGTTGAGTGATTAGGATTCGATCAAACGTTCGCACAAAAACTACTTTTATATTTGAATAACTGAAGAAAGGAGGAATAAAGAGGTTACAAACCTCGTCTCAGTGAATATGAAAAATAATGGTCTCAGCTCGCGGTCATGAAAAAGCTCGCTGAAGCTCGAATTTGTCATGATCTGCTAACTTCGACCATTACTTTTAATATTCACTGTGACTCGGCTTGTAACCTGTACGTCTACGATTATGAAATATATTTTTAACAATTCAAAATCAGTTCTTATTACGTAAAGTCACCGTGTACTGTAGCAGTTAGGAGGATTAACTGAAAAGTTATAATGAAATATTCAAACTTGGTGTGTGATTGGCCCTTGCAGAATGGCCAGGCTGCTTTGATCGTTTAGAATGATGTTTTTCTTTTGAAGTATGTATGTGTGTTGTACTGTCTGTATGAATCCGGGTTAAACATTAACATTTTGTTGTGTTTGTTTGTTCATTTCATCAAAGTGTGGTTTCAAAATAACTCTGCTTTTGATAATGTTCAGAGAAGGAAGGGGGGTGGGACAAGGGAGGGGGATATGTCCACAAGTGCTGCTAGGCACCTAAAGAGTTTGAAAAGTACTACAATCTTCAGTATGCGAACCACCAAAGAAGATAACTCCCCTACAAGAGTTACTAACCTTATCTCACAGGTTGTTTGTTTTTGTTATCCGAGAAAGGAAACAATGAATCGAGAAAGTAAAAGCCAAGTGCACATCTGTGGCACCTTGGCAGTGTGCATGCACAATATATTGTTTTTTGCCTCTATTACCATATCTGAGGTATGGCGACCACAGACAGACATACACAAACACAAATACACACTTACATCAATTTGTGGCTCACGTAAGTGTAGCCTATGCAATCGTAAACTTTGTCTGTGCGTGCGTTCGTATGTATGTATGTATGTATGTATGTATGTATGTATGTATGTATGTATGTATGTATGTATGTATGTATGTATGTATGTATGTATGTATGTATGTATGTATGTATGTA
>NC_090252.1:72518433-72615933 GCF_037325665.1 Littorina saxatilis
AGTGACCTTGACCGGTGACCTTGAGTAGTGACCTTGACTCGGAATGCTTTAAATATGTTTGTTAGAGGTGTATATGTGTATCAATACATGTACAAAGTGTGCAATTGAAATAATTATTTCACAAGTTATTTAGATAGGCAATGGTGTCGGAGGACCAACGGGCGGACCAACGGACAGACGGAGAGAGGGACAAAGAGCCGTATAGTGGTCCAACAATGGCTGAGAAGATCAATAATCAGTTTAAAATCGGACGTGTAAAACTACCTATAATTTAACAAGAAAAAAGTATAACTATTGAACATTGAATTCACACGTGCCAAGTCAGTGACGTCAGTGATGCTACATATCAACCGCTAGTCAGAAGGATACATTTGATATTTGCAATTTCTTTCATATTTCAGAAGGTATGATATGTCTTAACTATGATCTAACAAAATCACATGATTTAGTTGGCTAATCTCATAGAATCTTAGAATTTTGCTTAGTGAGTGAAATACAAGTGAACATTTTTGCCACGTGAGTGACATTTTTTCAAACTCAAGTTAAGCACCCTTAGCTGTTTTTACCTCAACATTTGTAACCTTGGGTAGGACGGTTGTCATGTTTGGGGAAATCTCTGGACAAACTTGAGTTAATAAAAGCATCATGACTATTATTTTTATGGCGAATAATGTCTGATTTTTGTGCGAATGCCGCATCAGTGACGCTGGAATTGCCCATTAGAGTTCTGATTGTGTGCTTGTTAAAATAACTGAGCACTTTGCCAGTGGTTACGTAGCCAGTGTCTTCAAAAAGTTGATGATCTTATTTTCTTAGTTTAAAAGATACTTTAGATGAGCAGTCCATAATCTATTTGAGGTGAAAACTACACATATATATTAATTTCACCTGCTGACTGGATGAGATAACACAGTTATCCAGCGAGAACTGTATTTTGTCACGATCTGTAAGCTTGCAGTTTGTGAGAAAGAAAAAAACCTGTTTTCTTGGCAGAGAGAATGAAACCATTTTCCCGCAAATAGTTTGCCATATCTTTCCGTAACTGACAATACAATGAACATTGAAACAAGTAATGGTCCGCATTTTCAAAATGAAAACCACATGTACACGAGGGATTGCTTCCATTTGAGCACTTTACGTCACTAATTAACATAACTTTAATTGTAGCACAAAGTTCTTTGTTCTATTTTTGCTAGTCAACACGACGTGGGCCAGTTGGGTGACCACTGGGATTTTGAGCTTGATTCAACATGTCAAAGCGTCGCAGTATGAAATGATACAGGTAGATGGTTAGTTTTCGTACTTTGGGTCAACAAAAGCTGATATACACGTCCTTCACGTCGGTTTCGAGTGTGATCTATACCTCCATCTTAAATCAAAAAGCACTCTTCTGACAAAAACAAGAACAACTTCGTTGCAGAGCTACGACAGAACTTCGCATGTCAAAACTTGTTAAGCGAAGTAGGGGCCGAAATACTTCGCCGTAGCCCCGGGTTTTCAGTATGAAGACTTCAAAAAGCATTGCGAAGTCGACTTCGGTCTCAATTAAGAACGGGCATACATGTAAGAAGCCGCACAAGGTAACAACAAAATAAACTGAATCTACACTCCCTTACAATATGACCTGCCCAAGATACTCACCTCCTTGAATCTCCTCCAGCCCTAGCTCCCCGAAGGTTTGCCAGAAAGCCTTGTTGGGCAGGTGGTACAGGGCTGACCAAGAGAACTTCATGTCGGGATAGAGAACAGACTCTGAAGTTACCGCGTAACTCATCATGACGGTCAGCAGTATCATCATGAACCTTACGCTGTCCATCATCTGCAACAATTACAAAAGACTTTTACACCAGTGACAGAACGTGTTTTGAATGACATATACACCATGCAGTGACATCATGTGTTGTGAATGACATGTACACCATGCAGTAACATAATGTGTTGTGAATGACATGTACACCATGCAGTAACATAATGTGTTGTGAATGACATGTACACCATGCAGTGACATCTTATGTTGTGAATGACATGTACACCATGCAGTAACATAATGTGTTGCGAATAACATGTACACCATGCAGTAACATGATGTGTTGTGAATAGCATGTACACCATGCAGTAACATCATGTGTTGTGAATGACATGTACACCATGCAGTAACATCATGTGTTGTGAATAACATGTACACCATGCAGTGACATAATGTGTTGCGAATAACATGTACACCATGCAGTAACATAATGTGTTGTGAATAACATGTACACCATGCAGTAACATCATGTGTTGTGAATGACATGTACACCATGCAGTAACATCATGTGTTGTGAATAACATGTACACCATGCAGTAACATGATGTGTTGTGAATGACATGTACACCATGCATTGACATAATGTGTTGTGAATAACATGTACACCATGCAGTGACATAATGTGTTGTGTATGACATGTACACTATGCAGTAACATAGTGTGTTGTGAATGACATGTACACCATGCAGTAACATAATGTGTGAATAACATGTACACCATGCAGTAACATAGTGTGTTGTGAATGACATGTACACCATGCAGTAACATAATGTGTGAATAACATGTATACCATGCAGTGACATCATGTGTTGTGAATGACATGTACACCATGCATTGACATAATGTGTGACCCTGAATCTACCTAGTCGGGTTATTGACTCTCACTTCATGAATGTTCAAACTGTTAATGCAACTGTTTCGTGTTGTTACTGTGATTCACTGCAAGTTCTGTGTATACCTAAGAATCTCAAGGTCAGTTTTTTGCTATGGTAACAGAGTCACATGTGTATAATGCTTCAGGTGTCAGTGCAGAAACTCCAAGAGGAAACTAAATTCGAATGTCTGGAAAACCTGGATGAGGAGATAGACAGCCTCACAGAACATCCTACTGCCTTGAAACTACTATGCGTACAAACAGGAATAGGGGAGACTCAACATGAGTAAGTAACAGGGGCGGATTAGGGGGGGAGGGGGGGTTACAGGGGTTCCGGACCCCCCCCCCCCGGCTGTCAAAAAAAAATACAAAATAATAATACTAACTTTAAAAGAAATAATGAGTGGCTGCTGACACCAGTTGATCATGTTTAAAATCAAGGATAAGCCATAAATTGTTCATAAAATAGCTAAAACCCTTCAGCTTCTGGGGGGCACAGCCCCCCAGACCCCCCAACAGGGCCTTGCCCTTGTACCCCACACGGGGTCTACCCCTCGACCCCAGGTTGTAACCCCCCCTCTGGCTTAACTGCTCCGCCCCTGAGTAACACAACACAACACAGAAGATTTCCATTATGATAGATTTACTTTATCTAAAACTGACAACAATGTGTCCAGTTTTTTCAATGACGAAAATATCACATGGGGTAAAAAAACAAACAAACAACATATATCATTAAAACTATAAGCACAAACATAATTCTGATTGCTAGCAAATTAATGAAAAAAATATTAAATCAATTGCAACTGGGAAGCGCTAAAATGTGTGTGCACTGGAATCAATGCAAATGAACACCCAGAGACTTTTCAAAAAAATGTTTTTACAAATCTGTATACACATTTGATCTACGTACGAGCTTTTTCCTTGCTCCAATGTGTGTAACTTCTGACCATACAGCAGTTAACAGAAATCATCTTTGTAATGCTCTCCATGGCATGGATTCTCAAAATCATTGTTTATGTTTGTATGTAACATACCTTAATTGATATACATTGTCACTAACTAGTCTGAGGAAAGCACATGTATATTTTCAAACATGTCAGGAATATTTTCTTTAGTTCTAAACACATTTTCAGAAAAAAAAAACATACACATCTGTATTTTAGATTCAGAAAGTGATAAAGAAATACAATGCAATCATTTTTGATTCTGTAATTAAAACTTCAATTTTAATTGCAATTTTGAGAATTTTAATGAACAAACTCATTAAATCAACTGTTAGACTTTTAAGCTGAAATATAATTCCATAGTCCAAACTGGGTCAAAGATTGCTTAAACAAAATTTCTTTCAATTTGATTGAAAAATGAGGTCACCACAAGGCATTTATAAAAAATAAAAATAAAAGCGGAAACGAATTGTGTGGGGATATCTTCTGGAAGAATTGAACATTAAATGCGAAGTGGCATGAAGCTCTTTTTGGTGTTTTTGCGGATACGTTTTACACATGCATATCAGCAAAGTTTTGTTTCATACCTGGGTCCTTCCACAAAGCTGTGTACCAAAAGCGTGACATGCTTCGTGAATATTGAAAGTGTCTGAATAGGTTGTTTTTACGGTTTATGTAAAAGATATAGACATATGTCACGTTGCCATGCTAAACAAAAGATAAGTTTATGCTTTTTGGATACGAGGGGTGGTCAGAAAGTTGTGTAACATCACACATGTTTAACGTAACATGGGATCCAAACACACAAAACAGATAACAAAAAGCCATAGTATATAGTAACAAGTTTTATTTGCTTCACATTTAGAGCTTATTCCGAATAAAATGCAGTCAGGAAAAACAAATTGAACTAGTTATAGGTAACAAAAACGTATTTTTTGGTTGTGTCAACCAACAAACAAACATCATCTGTGTGAAGTAACAAACAAATCCATTCGTGTGAGTCAATAAATAACATTGAGTCAACATGTAGCAACAAGATGTACACTGTTGCGGTTTCTCCTCTTGAGCAGGATGACGGAGCAGCCGACAAATCGCAAATTTTCGCGCGGCGTCGCACTTGACGTCAGCATGTGCTGTGACGATTCGATTGGTCCGTGACTTGGCTTCATCAACCGGCTTGTGAATGACTGTGTTATGAATGGAATTCTTTTGGTTTTGGTGACGTCGTCATTGATGCGACTCGAAATTCGGTTAGATTTAGGTGCGTTGTTTTTAAACACAAGGCAGATCAAGACACTAAACGATGTTGATTATTAATAATTTGCTGTGTCTTCGAGATACGTCGGACACACAGTGTTCCTCTCTTAAACACGTTGGTATTGTATTGTGTTATATCTGAATCATGGAATAACTCAGAAACAGAACAATACACAAACTATCCACCCAACAGACACAATTATTTTTACCTCAAAAACTTTATTTTTCTGCTAATTCGCTTCATTTTTGCGACCATATTTTTGTGATCATGCTTCGAAAAAGTCAATGTAATGTATGGGTTTTCACAGCGTATATGCCCAAAACAATGAACTGCTAATTTCAAAGCTACATGGCAAAGATTATAAACAACATGGGCAACTGTTTAGAGCTAGTTGACCAATTGCGCCTTCTTGTTATATTTTATCGATAATTCAATCCGTTCTTAGTGGTCCTGTCAGAGACATTATTCATCCTATACCATAATTTAAGTGTGATTGGCAAGAACAATCGCACACTTTCTAACAAAGAATGCTCTTTAAGGAGTTGGGGAGGGTAAATGCTGTTATGTAGTGAAATTAATTTGATATCCGATGCTAAATTTGGCTGCTTGGTTCGCCCAGTCAAGTCTTTCTAGATATATAAGCTAAGTATCACCAGGCAGTTAACCAGTTTGAAGGAACTGCTCTTTTTTGTATCCCCACTAACAAGGAAATCAGCTTCACAAACGCAGAATTTCTTTCTCTATATTTCGCAACAGCATTTAATCTGATTTTCTTCGATTTATCGTTTTTCGAAAGAAAATATAGTCGAGTTTGTTCCAATTTTGATGAAAATTCAACGTTTTTTTTACCTAAACTCTTACAACTTGAACAGGACTAGACTATAAAGAATAGCCTAAGACTTGACAAAGACACACCGAGCACGTCTATCACAAAATAAAACATTGAAATGTCGAACTTTAAAAAAAAATTTACATTAAGAGCGAAGAGTCGCAAAAGGTTGCCTACGTAACATTCGTCCCTCGTTGGAAACGACTCATAAAACGCTCCACGTCTGCTGCGTTCCAAAAATGAATGGATTTTTTTTTATGGAAAAACTTTTCAGCGATGTTGAAGAACATTACATGCGAAAGAAACACCAAGTTTGATGCGTTGATAAGTGACAAATATCATTTTTAACGATCCAGCTTAACCAGAACAAATAGAAACGAAGCTTAGTGGCGACACGCGAAAGGCAAAATCACATTCAAATCGGATCAAATTGACACGGCGCACATTTTAACACGTTCACTACACATCAGTTGTGCCTGATAATACACACAGTCGCATATTCGTGCGTGCAGAAGTTATAGACATGTTCACGTAGATCGCGGTTGGTTTTAGAAACCAAATGTTACGTAGGCAACCGTTATTTCTTAACGATCCAAATGCACACTGTAAACATATGTAGAGGAAAACAGCTAAGTGCATATGTAACACTAGCACAAAAGACAACGAAGATGTATATCGGGGGGTTCATGGTCGCATTTTATTGGCAGCCACACGGATAGTTAAAAACAAGATGTAAGCAATGTCACTTTCTGTGTTTGCTTTCATATAAAACACTAACCAACATAGCGATCTTCTTGATTTTATTATCGTTATCTCTTTGGTCAATTTGCAGTCTGTTGATATCCTTATATAATTCGAGAAGCAAGAAAAACATTCCGAAATCTTACTCTAAAGTCACAACCCTCTTGTGGTACACATCTTTGTGGAAGGACCCACATACGTACATATATACATACATACACCATCGTCCTCATCTCGATTCTCAGTCTATCTGAAAACAAGGGAAGATGTGCCAGAAAGTATAACAATCACACAGTTCTTAAGCTATGCATGGTACAATCAGCATGAATTTGAAAACCTGCTCTACGTCACACAGGCACAGCATGTCTTGTGATTATATCCACCCTCTCCAATCAAACACGTGCACGTTTTCTCTGGTTCGAATGCCTGAAAAGCTCAAACTAAGCTGCTGTTTTATTACATTTAGTCAAGTTTTGACTAAATGTTTTAACATAGAGGGGGAATCGAGACGAGGGTCGTGGTGTGTGTGTGTGTGTGTGTGTGTGTGTGTGTGTGTGTGTGTGTGTGTGTGTGTGTCCGTGTCTGTGCGTGTGTGTGTGTAGAGCGATTCAAACCAAACTAATGGACCGATCTTTATAAAATTTGACATGAGAGTTCCTGGGAATGATATCCCCGGTTTTTTTCCGTTTTTTCGATAAATACTTTTGATGACGTCATATCTGGCTTTTTGTAAAAGTTGAGGCGGCTCTGTCACACCCTCATTTTTTCAATCAAATTGATTGACATTTTTGTAAAGCAATCTTCGACGAAGGCCGGACTTCGGTATTGCATTTCAGCTTGGTGGCTTAAAAATTAATTAATGACTTTGGTCATTAAAAATCTGAAAAATGTAATACATTTGTTTTATATAAAACGATCCAAATTTACGTTCATCTTATTCTACATCATTTCCTGATTCCAAAAACATATAAATATGTTATATTTGGATTAAAAACAAGCTCTGAAAATTAAAAATATAAAAATTATGATCAAAATTAAATTTCCGAAATCGATTTAAAAACAATTTCATAGCTGAACAGGCTCGTCAGTTTCACTCCGTTATGCACAAGCGGCGGACTACGGTCATTGTGAAAAAATGCAGTGCGTTCAGTTTCATTCTGTGAGTTCCACAGCTTGACTAAATGTAGTAATTTCGCCTTACGCGACTTGTTCTTTCTTGATTTGCAGGAAATACAGATACGTCCCTTACAGGCAGCTGGTCTGCTAGCGAGTGGGGTTTCTCGGCAGATGCATCAGGGTACCCTTCCCAGCCTGTGCAGTCGAAACATCAGGAATATTTCCCAAACGGATGAAGAGTGGGGTTCAAATTCCCTGAGCTACAGCAGGCTGAAACATACTTCTACCAATCGTGTGATTGCGTTGAACTAGTATCTTTAGCTGAACAGCTAGAGTATCTTTAGTTGAACAGCCTCCTGCATGGTAGGGAAATGATACTGGGCTGTCACGTGGTCCGGTACATGGTTCAAATGCTCCAAAACTTTGTTCCAGATTGTTCGACTGTTTGTTTACTCCTGGCCGCATCAGCTAGTCCATGAGCCGGTCAGCACAGCCTGTGTAAGGCGGGATGCCTGAAACATGGTTTTTCGAAAGTAACTCGCGATCTGCACATATTTTTAATATGTGAATAAGAACAGTCAAAAGTATACCGAATTTATGCCAGACTTTCTTCTTGTTCATTATTTCTTCATAAAGACTACTGGAAATAAACAAAATGTCACCCCCCGCCCTCCACCACACACCACCCCACCAAGGCCTTAGAACACATTTGTTTATATTTAGGTCGGTTTCTTGTCATCTGTACCGTAGTACATCTTGCCACCCGTGCTGTCATTGCCACCAGGTATCTCAACAATCAAACTATATCAGATCTGCAAAGGCTTTTACACAGAAAAAAACACCATCTCCCGACTTGAACATATACCAGGAATTAACATCCTGACTGCTTTTTGGAGCTGGCATTTGTTTTTAAGGAATGAATTACACGTGGATTGTGGATTTCTGGTATTTGTCAAAGCGGAAGGATGGCCATATCCCATGTAAAGGCCTGGTAAGATTTGAGTTTGTGAACCTAATCGTTTACACGATAAGGGCCGTGTATTTAAACGGATGCCTCTATGCGTGGATGACAAATACCTAGCACAGAAAAGCACGAAATGAGGTGGTGAGACCAATCGTTTACACGGGAAGGGCTGTGTATTTTAAGAGGATGCCTCCATGCCTATATGACAAATACAGGGAATACATGTTAGTTATTTTAAAGGACATGCTCAGTTGGTAAAGCACTGAACTTGTGATCCCTTAGGTCGCAGGTTCGACTCTGGGCCGGTGTAACACGAGAAAATTACTCCCACAAGATTTTTACTCCGGTGTAAAAATTTCGTACGAAAATGTTACTTCCTTTACGAAAAAAGCACTCCCCCATTACACGAGAAAATTACTCCCCACGACAGGTGAGTTCCGAGTTAACATTTCGTACACAAATGTTACTCCCCTGACGAATAAAAAAACCAATAAATTACTTCACCCTAACACGAGCAATTTAACTTCCCATGCCAGGTGTACGAAATGTATACTCCCTTGTCCCCTGTTAGTCTCGGTGGTGGAAGGGGTGGAAGGAGGGTAGCGCGACATTCGTTTGTGCGAGATCACATATTGGCATTATATTATCCCTTCGCCCCCATCCCATTTTCGCGTACGAGATTTTTACTGGAAGTAAAATAAATGGGGAGTAAACATTTCGTGGAGGGAGTTATTTGTTCGTGCCTTGGGGAGTTCTTTTCTCGTACGAAAGGTGTACTCGGAGTAAGAATTTCATACGACATTTTTACTCCGGAGTAAATTTTTCGTGGTGTTAAAAATTTCGTGTTACACCGGGACCGACACGGGTTAACTTTATGTGCAGACCCAGAGACAGTAGCCGTGTAACCACAGTGGCACGTAACAGACCTCGGTCGTTATGCCATAAGTGCAGATGGCTGATACTACCTAAAACACGCATACACTTGTGTATCTCATCAAACCCCGTGAGGGCATACAACTCGAATGATCATATAACCCATAATCTTATCCTTACAAGGGGAAATATTTAGCCTGAAGGACATGAAGCATTCTCTATTTGTTTTAAAACTTATTAACGCCTTTCTGTGCGAATGTAGATTGTGTATGAATCTATTTGTAAACGCCACACGTGTAATCATTCCTAAAAAAAAATAATTCAGATCCAAAAAGCAGTCGGGGTGTTGATGTTTGGTATGTGTTCAAGGCAAGTCGAGAGATCATTTTTCCTGTGTAAACTGAGCCTTGGCAGATCTGATATAGTGAGCATACCTGTTTTGAGGAAGGACTGTGCCTCTAAGCCTGTATAGACAGTTCGATTGTTGAGAATGCCTGGTGGCAGTGACAGTATGGGTGGCACCAGGCACAGATGACAACAGACCGACCTGAATTTTTCAAATACTTGCTCGGAGGCCTTGAAAGGGGGAAACATTTTGTTCATTTCAAGTTGTGAGTGCACATGTATCTTAAGGAAGGCAGAACCCACGTCACAGACTCGCTTGCAGGAGGTACAAAGGAATAACTCGAAAGAACAAGAAGATTTATGGTTGTTTATTTTAGCTAACTATCCAGCCACCGTTTCTTGTAATAGTTCAATTCGTTTCGTATTCGAATTGGAACTTAAATTCGATTCGGTAAAAAACTGCAAATACACACAAAAAACACATATATAAGTCACAGAATATAATATCAATACTTACAATAATACAATATTAATTAAACCCTGCGACAGAATACATAAACCACAATTCAACTAACATTCACCTGAAAACAATGAAATAATCTACGACTATTTAATAACATACAAAATGGCCGACAACCCTTACTCCTAAACGCCATAAACTCCAAAATAGTTACGCAAAGAAACATACAACTGCGACAATAACAATCCCGTTTAGAACACGTACACACGACTACAATTACCCAAAAGACATAAATGATACCTTCCTAAAACTGTTGACCTTCAAAGGAGAAAAATAACAACACCTGCCAAAACTACTACGCACTAAACTCTGTTGTCTGAAACGAACACACAAAGATAAACATTAGAAAACAACAAGTCTTAACTAACAAAACAATATTTTACCGTTGCGCCATCAGGCAGGAACTGTTCCTCATGAAACACACAAATCCGTGGAAATCACAAGTACAAAACACAGCGGGCTCGCTACTAACAAAAAAGCGACCTTCTCCCTCCAGACTCAGAGACGTACTAACCTAAAAGAGGCCGTTTCCCTCGTCATCGACTTAATATGCAAATGAGGTTAAAAACCGAAAACTATTCAAAACTAATATTTGGACACACCCAAACAATGCTGCTATAGCAGGTTCGAAAACGTTATGGCAAAAAGATATAGACAACATACCGAAACAAATACACCTAAACTACGCATGATACCTGATAACATGGACTGCACGCATCATGATAAGCCGAGACAGGGTCGCCTGTTCATAACTGCGGAAAAGAGCAAGTCATAGCCGCTCAACACGTGCTAACTAAAACGCCAAGTTGGTCAAAAATACAAGGTGAGCGTTACTCAAGTCTTGTGACCTTCGTGCATCCAGAAAACATAACAAACTACGATGCTTCGTCGAGCACACGTACATCACGCAAATAACACGTGGACGAAACCAAACAACAGTCACACACAAAAACCGGCCGTGAGCAACGGCAGGCACACTCCCGCCACAAAGCGCGCTAATGCGCTTTCAACACAACAACCAAAACGTCAAAAACCGTTTTAGGGTGAAAACTTAACTTACAAAAGAATTCTAGTCGTACCCACTTACAGTTACTCAAAAACTTTTCTTTATTTGGTGTTTAACGTCGTTTTCAACCACGAAGGTTATATCGCGACGAGGGAAAGGGGGGAGATGGGATAGAGCCACTTGTTAATTGTTTCTTGTTCACAAAAGCACCAATCAAAAAATTGCTCCAGGGGCCTGCAACGTAGTACAATATACGACCTTACTGGGAGAATGCAAGTTTCCAGCACAAAGGACTCAACATTTCCCACATACTGCCTGACCAAAATCCTTACAAACACAGACCACACTCTATACAAGAAACACTTAACAAGGGTTAAAGGAGAAACAGAATCCGTTAGTCGCCTCTTACGACATGCGGGGTGCAGAGAAATAAGGATGTGGAAAAGAAGACTTTTGGTAAGTGAAATAAAGGTGATGGATCCAGTCAGGTAGAAATAAGACAACAAGAACAGAATTGGAAAACTGCAGGGAATAGTAGGGAGAGTTTTCTTGGAAGGAAATATAGGTGAAAGGACTGGTAAGGCAGAAATAAGACAAAAGAAGAGAAGTAAAGGGGTGGGGTAGCTCTGTTTAAACGCTCCCGCCGCGTGAAGGCGACCCCATGGGAGCTACTCAAAAACGAGACTAGCTATAAAACGCACAAGGCATAAACTTAAAACCTGTCCAAAACTTATTTACAGTTACTCAAAAAACAAGACTATGAACACACTTGGAACATAGATTTTGACCTTCCAAAATTACTTACAGTTGTTCAAAACATAGCTATGAACGCACTTGGAACATAGATTCGAAAACTTCAAACTTATTTAACAAGTTTTTAGCAGTGATCCCGCTCCTTGGGGTCACCACGCTACACATTCTAACTCGCCTTCAAAACATGACTATGAACGCACTTGGAACATAGATTCGAAAACTTCAAACTTACTTAACAAGCTTTTAGCAGTGATCCCGCTCCTTGGGGTCACCACGCTACACATTCTAACTCGCCTTCAAAACATGACTATGAACGCACTTGGAACATAGATTCGAAAATTTCAAACTTACTTAACAAGCTTTTAGCAGTGATCCCGCTCCTTGGGGCCACCACGCTACACATTCTAACTCGCCTTCAAAACACGACTATGAACACACTTGGAACATAGATTTGAACCTTTTAAAACTTACATACCAAGCTTTTAGCAGTGATCCCGCTCCTTGGGGTCACCACGCTACACATTCTAACTAGCCTTCAAAAACGTAACTATGAACGCACTTGGAACATAGATTCGAAACTTACAAAACTTACTTAACAAGCTTTTAGCAGTGATCCCGCTCCTTGGGGCCACCACGCTACACATTCTAACTCGCCTTCAAAACATGACTATGAACGCACTTGGAACATAGATTCGAAAATTTCAAACTTACTTAACAAGCTTTTAGCAGTGATCCCGCTCCTTGGGGCCACCACGCTACACATTCTAACTCGCCTTCAAAACATGACTATGAACGCACTTGGAACATAGATTCGAAAATTTCAAACTTACTTAACAAGCTTTTAGCAGTGATCCCGCTCCTTGGGGCCACCACGCTACACATTCTAACTCGCCTTCAAAACATGACTATGAACGCACTTGGAACATAGATTCGAAAATTTCAAACTTACTTAACAAGCTTTTAGCAGTGATCCCGCTCCTTGGGGCCACCACGCTACACATTCTAACTCGACTTCAAAACATGACTATGAACACACTTGGAACATAGATTCGAAAATTTCAAACTTACTTAACAAGCTTTTAGCAGTGATCCCGCTCCTTGGGGCCACCACGCTACACATTCTAACTCGCCTTCAAAACATGACTATGAACACACTTGGAACATAGATTCGAACATTTCAAACTTACTTAACAAGCTTTTAGCAGTGATCCCGCTCCTTGGGGCCACCACGCTACACATTCTAACTCGCCTTCAAAACATAGCTATGAACACACTTGGAACATAGATTTGAACCTTTTAAAACTTACATACCAAGCTTTTAGCAGTGATCCCGCTCCTTGGGGTCACCACGCTACACATTCTAACTAGCCTTCAAAAACGTAACTATGAACGCACTTGGAACATAGATTCGAAACTTACAAAACTTACTTAACAGTTCTTCAAAACACGACTATGAACACACTTGGAACATAGATATGAACTTTACGAACCTTACAGTTGTTCAAAACACGACTATGAACGCACTTGGAACATAGATATGAACTTTAAAAACCTTACAGTTGTTCAAAAACATGACTATGAACGCACTTGGAATATATATTCGAAACTTTCAAACTTACAGTTGTTCAAAAACATGACTATGAACGCACTTGGAACATAGATATGAACTTTAAAAAACTTACAGTTGTTCAAAAACATGACTATGAACGCACTTGGAACATAGATATGAACCCTTTAAAAACAGCACCACCGTGCACAAACAAACGTCCGTACCTTGGTTGTGTTTTATAAACACAACTTTCTATTCCAAAACGGCAAAAACAAAATTCTTCACCAGACATGCAACAAAAGCACAACATTTCATTCCTGAATTGGCCATCCATATCATAATAGTCCTTAAAGTTCTGCAAATATTGAAAAAAAAAAAAAAAAAAAAAAAAAAACAAGTCACTCCTTCACTTATCAATGTTGATTGTATGTGTTCAAAACTTGTTACGTATACACTTGTATACTACATTCATTTGCGTTCCTTTAAGTCAATACCTTTACACCACCGTATTAAACGAGGACTGTCAGCTTGTGTACGGGTCGTTCTAAACACACAGCTGATGAAGTAGGGCGTCCATGCTTGTCCAAAGATGAGGTACTCATCTTAATACGCACGCTGCGCACCAATCCATCCGTTCCAGGGAACACCTCAAGGACCCGGGCCAACGTCCAGTCGTTACGACACACGTTGGGCTCGTGCAGCACAACGACATCTCCAACCGCGACATTGGTCAGAGGCCGTCGCCACTTGCGTCGCTGCTGAAGAGTAGCCAGGTAAGTCCTTCTCCAGCTCTGCCAGAACTCCTCTGCAAGAAGTTGCACGCACCTCCGTCTCCGCACGTAGAGGTCAGCATCCTCGAAGACTCAGGGCGGAGGAAGAATGCCCGAATGCTTCATAGTGAGGACATGGTTGGGGGTCAGGGGTCTTGCACTGTCGGGGGTCCGAGGGATTCTACAGACAAGGGGTGACTATTGACGATCGCCATGGCCTCGTACAGGAAGGTGCGCAAGGAGGAGGAAGTGAGTCGTAGACCTGATCTCCCCAGCAGTCCATTTAAGATGCTGCGGACAGTCTTGATCTGCCTGCAGGATAAGCTTGCCAAGCAGAACGAAAGGCGCCAAGAGTCCAAGAGGATCATACAAAGATGCCACCGTGGAAAGCACGCCTCTCCTTGACAAAAGGTTGACCTTGACATTGCTAAAACCAAGGGTATCATCGTCCGTATTCCACTGCAGTCCAAGAGTTCTCTCAACGGCAGGAAGATCACCGGGTTTAACCAGATCAGCAGAAACAGCGGAGCTGACTTCGGAGTCGGGAAAGCATGACAGTAGCTCCTTGGAGTTTGAGACAATCTTGTGCAACCTCAAGTTGCTCTCAGAGCAGATCTCTCTCGCCTTGGCCAAAACTTCAGTTGCTCTTTCCACCGTACTCTCAGCTTTCAGACCGTCGTCCACGTAGAAGTCCCGCTGTAGGAAAGAAGAAGCCTCAGGAGAGATGGCTGCATTATCCTTGGATACCTGCTTCAACCCGAAGTTAGCACAACCCGGCGACGAGGTGGCTCCGAAGATGTGCACTTTCATCCTAAAATCCACCAACGACCTGCTCAGGTCACCGTCCTCCCACCACAAGAAGCGAAGTTAGTCTCGATGCGGTTTAGACACATGGAACTGGTGGTACATCTTCTCAATGTCACAAGCAAAAGCAACTGGACCTTTGCGGAAACGACAGAGAACTCCCACGAGTGAGCTAATGAGATCCGGTCCTTGTAGCAGCAGATCGTTCAAGCAAACGCCAAAGTGCTGTGCGCTACAGTCAAACACAACTCTGATCTTTCCTGGCTTCTTCGGATTGTACACCCCATGGTGTGGGATATACCGACGTGTACTGGACACAATCTCATCTGCAGGTACCTTCTCGGCATCGCCTCGATCCAAAATGACCTTCATGAACTTTAGGTAGTCACGCAGATACTCAGGTCTGCGCTCAAACTGTCGCTTGAGTCCCATCACTCGTTTGAGAGCAGCGCCTCTGTTGTTTGTCAGTGCAGGATTGTCGGACCGGAACGGCAGTGGCATTTCATAGTGACCCTCTGAATTTATTGTCACATTGTCTTGAATGATTTTCAAAAATCGCAAATCGTCTTGTGAGGTTTGACCTACTTCGAGGTCAACAAAGTCTCTCTCAATGGCAATCAACAAGTCCGATGCAGATGCTTCTTTGACGCTTGGCCTGTACACGAACGCGACTCTGTCTTCCTCTCCTGCAGATTGCTGCATTCTGACCTGATGGGAAGAGCCGATGGAGTCAAACGAGGTAGGGTGTGTAGACCGTCCAACGACTGACCAAACCAGACGCGTTTCGACACCGTAAGGGACCCCTGAGACGATGCTAACTGGCATGAGTGCCTCAGCACAATCGTATCCTATCAGGAGACCTGCTTCACAGTTGGGCTGCAATGGAATCAGGTTGGTCGCCAGTCGTCGCAAATGAGGATGTCTAGCAACTGTCTCTGGAGTGGGTACGTGATCCTTGTGAAGGTCTAAGAAGTCCCTTGAGAACGCTGGAGGTAACTTGATCCAGTCGCTCTGAGAGAAGTAAGATCGTACTCTCAGACCCGTGTACTTGGTGCAAGGAATAAGCGTGTCATTTTCTGTGAGAGTCGACAACTTCAGTGTAGTTTGTGTAGCCGTCGCTCCAAGACTCTCGACTACAGAAGACACTGCGAAGGTAGCGTCTGACATAGTGTCTAATAGGGCATAGGTGAGGACCTCCCTGTCCGGATTGTCGATGGAAGAGACGTAAACTGGCACAATCATCGCAGTCAGTGCTCCGCAGCTATCAGACTGAGCTGCGTTAGCGGATGCTGATTCCATGGGCTTGCTTGACAAGTGAGTTGCGTAGTTTGTGCTGGTTGTGGGAGCCGAGTTACTGTCTGTGTCCTTGAATGGTACAAAGTCTTCGTCATGCATGCAGGTCGGATGGCGCTTGGAACATGTTTCACACGTAGCCCTCTGTTTGCACTGACGAGACCGATGGTCGACGCTCAAAAGACAGCCAAAACAGAGACCACTTTTGAAGACAAACTCCTGACGTTCCTTGGCTGTCCCTTTCATGAAACCTCGACATGCCAAAATGTCATGACCAGAGTATCCACAGAATTCACATTTTGCTTCCGCTGACTCCCCAGACGTGGCCATAACGACCTTACTCTTGACGGGCAACTTGGCGCTGACAGACGTAGAGGGCATGATCCCGAAAACAGGGTCTGTGGCAATTTCTGCTTCGTAGGTGACGAAAGTCACAAGTTCGTCGAACGTAGGGTAACGCTGCTTGTTGAGCTTGGTGCTGACTACATTTCTGGCCCAACGACGTACCATCCAGTCTGGTAGTTTCTCGACGATGTTCTTGAGGTAGTGTGCGTCGTTGAGAATCTCTAGGCCACCAACCTCCTTGGCAGCGACTGCACACTGCTGTAGAAAGTCAGCGAGACATCGCAAAGCAACTGGGTCCTTGGTCTTCACGACGGGCCAGTTGTCCAACTTGGTTCTGAAAGCTGTACTGGTGACGTAAGAGTTCCCAAATCGTTGTAAGTAGAGCAACTTCTCATTCGACCTTATGTTCTGTCGTTCTATGAGGAAGGAGAACGAGGCTTTCCAGGTCGGATACAACAGTGGGTCTCCAGAAAAGACACAAGGCTCCTGGAGCGGCAGTCGGTTCAGCGTCAACGCCTCAGCGAGTGTTTTCGTTACCGACTCCAAGTAGGAGTCGTGCTGAGACGTAGGTGAGTTGAACGATCCGTAATTGGGCATAGATGCTTGATCCTCAAACCTGACCTGGGGGTTTCTGACTGTTCTCTCAGCGCCCTCTAGACCAGTTGAAGCAGCGCTCGGAAAACCGATGGGCAGATGTGCGGGATCCATACGCTGTTGCTGCTCTGAGACGCTGGGCAAGAAGGAGCTGAACTGATGACGTAGACGAGGATCGAGAACCTCAGTACGAGGTGTAGAGGCTGAGGGTGCGAACTCGATGTGACGGGGTGGAGTGCTAAGGCCGTAGATGTCGAACCTTCCCGTCTCGCGTGGGGCACCTGCATCCCAAGCATGATGAGGATCGGAGACGGGAAGTGAGGGGGGGGTAAGCAGACGTCACACTATGGGGAGGGTGGCTGACCGTCGAAGCACGAGCTGCGTGGGAGCCCGTGAGGGAGGCGCCAAAAAGAGGGACACCCATCGTAGAGATAGGATGGGTGGTATCTCTTGTAGTAGCTTGAGCAGTCGTGAAGAGGGGAAGCTGCGGTAGCCCTTGTAGCGTATGTGCGTCGGTGTAGGTGAAGCTGCCGTACGTCGACGAAGAAAGCGTGGTTGTGACGGAGGTCATGGAGGACGTCGTGACGGGTGTCCTTGTCGTCACGATGCTTGAAGAGGATGGGACGGCATGATGGTCCAGCTTGAGGTAGCCTCTCTGCGGGACGTGGTAGTCTCCAGTAGTGGCTGCGACCTGGGACTGCATCCTCGTAGGCTGGCTGATGGGAATGGTGGCTGGGACCCTATCATAACCTAAACCTATTTCCTGTTTAACTAACCCTGTTTGATATCCTATCAAGTCAACAGGGGTTAATTTAGGGAGCGGGTAAGGATTGTCTGCTTCTTCCAGAATCTCTATTTCCGCCAACTTTTCCTCAAGTTCTTTGCAAATAGTCTCTCTCTGTTTTAGCGTCCCTCGCCTCTTTAATTGCTTTAGCTTCTGCCTCTTCTTCTTTCCGTTGCTCTTTTTCATTCTGGAGCTGGTTTATTTGGGACTGTCCCTTTGCCTTGATTTGGAGAGCAGCTATTGCAACCTTAGCATATACTTTGTCCGATTTTCCAGAGGCTCTAGATAAACCAGATGAGCGACTACTTGCTCTTGATTTAGTATGTCTTGACATCTGTCCATGACGCACTGTCGATCCTGCTGGGGTAATAACTGTTACGATTTTTGAAATCAGTTCGTGAGAAGCATTACGCAGGTCGGTAAAACACTCTATGTACGTGCCATCTTGGGTAAGTGTCTTTAACTTATTGGCACACACTGACAGTTCTTCCAGTCTAGCTGAAATTCTTTCCTTCAGAGATTGTAGCACCTTTATGTCTTTTTCCTCTTTGCATAGTTCAGTAGAGACTGTTGACAACAATTTGTCAAGATGAGTTCTCAAGTTAGTAACATTTGCTTGGTTAATACTGATAGCATGACTCAGTCCCTTTTCAGTCAAAGTTCTTTCTCGTTTGGACCGAATTTCAGTGCTATCTTTATCTGCGATTTCTTCAACAGAAGATAGTCCTTCCCGGTCTAAAGCGCTGTGCTGAGCACCTGGCACGACGGGTGATGGTACCTCATTAAATCTTAAAAGATCAGAGTCTTCACTATCTTCCCTTTCAGCCATAATTTACAACAACATGAGACACGTTATGATAAAACGACAATAATGTTCTTCAATAAAACGCAAGTTTTAAAGGACTTTGGATACGAGAGCCATCAGTCAGCCTCATTTAGGCTGGAACATCCCAAACTTAAGCAGACCGGGTTAGGGGTCTGGTTACTATACATGAGTACGCTCTGGTCTGATCAATTTAATGTTGCGTAGAAACCCGCTGTGGTTAAGAGATTATAAAGCTTATACGTAATACCTATTCCTTATCTAAAAAGGGAGTCTATGGAGACTAAGTTTTTTACTGTCTAGGAAAGGGAGTCTATGGAGACTAAGTTTTTTACTGTCTAGGAAAGGGAGTCTATGGAGACTAAGTTTTTTACTGTCTAGGAAAGGGAGTCTATGGAGACTAAGTTTTTTACTGTGAGTGCACATGTATCTTAAGGAAGGCAGAACCTACGTCACAGACTCGCTTGCAGGAGGTACAAAGGAATAACTCGAAAGAACAAGAAGATTTATGGTTGTTTATTTTAGCTAACTATCCAGCCACCATTTCTTGTAATAGTTCAATTCGTTTTCTATTCGAATTAATTGTAACTTAAATTCGATTCGGTAAAAAACTGCAAATACACACAAAAAAGACATATATAAGTCACAGAAAATAATATTAATATGTACAATAATACAGTATCAATTAAACCCTGCGATAGAATACATAAACCACAGTTTAACTAACATTCACCTGAAAACATGAAATAATCTACAAATATTTAATAACATACAAAATGGCCGACAACCCTTATTCCTAAACGCTATAGTCTCCAAAATTCGTTTAGAACACGTACACATGACTACAATTATCGAAAAGACATAAACGATACCTTCCTAAAACTGTTGACATTCAAAGGAGAAAAATAACAACACCTGCCAAAAACTACTAACGCACTAAACTATGTTAACTGAGACGAACACACACAGACAAACATTAGAAAACAACAAGTCTTAACTAACAAAACAATATTTTTACCTTTGCGCCATCAGGCAGGAACTGTTCCTCATGAAACACACAAATCCGTGGAAATCACAAGTATAAAACACAGCGGGCTCGCTACTAACGAAAAAGCGACCTTCTCCCTCCAGACTCAGAGACGTACTAACCTAAAAGAGGCCGTTTCCCTCGTCATCGACTTAATATGTAAATAAGGTTAAAAAACCGAAAACTATTCAAAACTAATATTTGGACACACCCAAACAACGCTGCTATAGCAGATTCGAAAACGTTATGGCAAAAAGATATAGGCAACATACCGAAATAAATACACCCAAACTACGCCTGATACCTAATAACATGTACTGCACGCATCATGACAAGCCGAAACAGGGTCGCCTGTTCATAACTGCGGAAAAGAGCAAGTCATAGCCGCTCAACACGTGCTAACTAAAACTATGCCAAGTTGGTCAGAAATACAAGGTGAGCGTTACTCAAGTCTTGTGACCTTCGTGCATCCAGAAAACATAACAAACTACGATGCTTCGTCGAGCACACGTACATCACGCAAATAACACGTGGACAAACCAAACAACAGTCACACACAAAAACCGGCCGTGAGCAACGGCAGGCACACAAGTAGTTTTTATCAAGAAATATTGATCAAGAAAAAAAGTCTGGCCTTAAGTAAATACAAAATAAATTCGGTATACTTTTGACAAACTATAGGAAGGAAAATGTGTAGATTGCGAGATATTTTCTAAAAAAACATATACTTCAGGCAAATCCAAAAACAAAGAGACTGCTAACGTTCCAAAATTCAGAATAAACAAGAAGGGCAAAGCCCATACGACTCACATGCTTGACCTTGACCTTTACATGACCTTGACCTTCAGGGTCAAGGTCAAATAACTAAACCTAGCAATGACATCATACACTAAGAACTGCTTTACACATTTTTCCTACCAAAATACATGTGACCTTGACCCAAGGTCAAGGTCATCCAAGGTCATGCAACACAAAGCTGTTAATTCAAGACATAGGAAGTACAATGGTGCTTATTGGCTCTTTCTACCATGAGATATGGTCACTTTTAGTGGTTCACTACCTTATTTTGGTCACATTTCATAAGGGTCAAAGTGACCTTGACCTTGATCATATGTGACCAAATGTGTCTCATGATGAAAGCATAACATGTGCCCCACATAATTTTTAAGTTTGAAACAGTTATCTTCCATAGTTCAGGGTCAAGGTCACTTCAAAATATGTATACAATCCAACTTTGAAGAGCTCCTGTGACCTTGACCTTGAAGCAAGGTAAACCAAACTGGTATCAAAAGATGGGGCTTACTTTGCCCTATATATCATATATAGGTGAGGTATTCAATCTCAAAAACTTCAGAGAAAATGGGAAAAATGTGAAAAATAGCTGTTTTTTAGACAACATTTATGGCCCCTGCGACCTTGACCTTGAAGCAAGGTGAAGATGCTATGTATGTTTTTTGGGGCCTTGTCATCATACACCATCTTGCCAAATTTGGTACTGATAGACTGAATAGTGTCCAAGAAATATCCAACGTTAAAGTTTTCCGGACGGACGGACGGACGACTCGGGTGAGTACATAGACTCACTTTTGCTTCGCATGTGAGTCAAAAAACAAGAAAGGTAAGTTGTTGGAACGTTTTTTTAATGACAAAACAATATGTTAGTCACAGATATTTCGACCCAACCTCGCTTGTGTCTTCTCCCCAAGCGGTGGCACCTTTTGTGAGCTAAGTCTTTTTTTGATTAAATAATATTTGTTTATCTGTGCACTTAAAAGACCGGTGGGTGGAAATATCTGTGACTGTAACGTCTTGTTTTGTCAATAACAAACGTTCCAACAACTTACCTTTCTTGTTTTTCGATTCATACTTCAGGCAACCAGCACACGGACAACAAATGACAACATGAATACAGCCAATACATTTGACTCAAGAACTAAGTGTTTGAGGTGATGTGCATAGGTATGAATGTTGAATGAGTCTGACTAAGATACCCCCCCTCTCGTCGTACAGTGGAACATACCTTTCAAAAATATACACCTTATGTTAATTGCTCTTTCAAATGTACTGCTTGGGGTTAAACTTCTTTAACATGCAACTCGTGCTGTCTACTATAAATACCATTAGGTCAACATACTCGTGAATGTTTCGTTTTGTCTATAATTAAACATTTCAGAAACTACTCTTCCTTTCCGTTTTTTTTTTATTTTTTATTATTCGGAAACATACCTAACTTTATTTGAGACTACTTCTATAGATATAAATTTGCAGGTTGACGAAACGTGAGTTATGAAAGAAATTCCCTCCCTTTTCTTTTTATCTTCTGTAGATTACTTTGTTCCTATTTAGCTCCCCATCCCCATTCTTTCAATTTGTTCTTCTGGTTTATTGTTGTTATGTCCACCATTACGAAAATGTGTGTAACTTAGTATTGTTCTGGTCACGTGATATAAGCATTTGCTTGAGTGCGTGTCCTAGCTGTGTGTTTCGAACTGTTCATGCGAAGAAATTCTGAATAAAATGTTCTTTAAACCAAAGTAACTCAATCCACATCTCACTCAGCACAGAAAGCACAGACAATTAACATGAGGAGAAATGAACTTTGACTTTGTTCTAAATTGTATTATTTGGATGGTATCTGCCAAAGACACTGTATCTCTTTTTTTGCAAAGTTAGAATAAGGCACTGATCTTCAAATCAAAACAAAATCTTACAACGAATGGCACATTGGTCTTCTCCTGTGGTGATGCTGTATGGCAGTAACAGGAACAGCAGGACTGGTCAACAGGGAAATCTGGATGGTGTCAATGTCAAGTGGTCTGTTCTGATCAGTGGCCGTGAGCGATAGTGAAAGTTCTTTTACCTCTGGAAGTAAAAGAAGAGGGACAATGAGTGTGATTATAAATCAATTCGAACGTATGCTTCTGATGTCTACAGTACACTGAACATTTAGACACCCTCTGGAAGTCGTCTATATGTTATCCTGTGTGTATCAATGTTGTAGCAATTACACTGGGTTTGCATGATCTCAGTCAATGCAGAACATTCCCTGCACATATCTTACTGTTCCCGAATCTAGAATGCTGGGGACTGTTCACCTTACCAGTAGTACAAACACCAAAAGCTTAGATCTGGTGACAGTAGTAAACTTTGATTCCAGCAAACACTGCCAATGTCATGAATTGACATCAGGGGGTAGTTTGCGACTGAAAAGATTACTTGGCACACGCATTGTCTTAGCTCAGACCGTTCTATAAATCTAGAGATCTAGCCTGTGGCGCATCTGTAGGCCTATTCCAGCGATATCAGCCGAACCCAGACACACTGTTAAGGCACCAATTCGTATTCACCGCACATCAAAACAATGTTTACTTGTATGCATGAATATAAAAGCATGTGCTCTGACCTTCAACGTATTCCTTCTGGTGAGATTATCCGCTGTTCGTCACCACGGAGTTTCGATGGCTCGTCGACTGTACCAGCCTCGCGCAATACTGCCGTGTTTGGACTTGTATGAAGGAAAAACACTGCCAGTGGCCACATAATTAATTTCAGATGAAACACCAACTTGTGCTGCAGAAAAATGGCGAAATCTGTGTCCAGAAAGTGCCCGACACTTTGAAATCTGCACGTGTGTGCTGCACAAACCTCTTCCATTTCCACAAGAGACTCGGATTGTTATGAGGGAACATGTGCTAGGTAAAGCTTGGGGACACTGACGAGTTGTTGCAGATTGCGACTGCACTCCACCGAGACATTCTTTTCGGGCACACAGTGGTGACTTTTCTGGATGGAAATCACGCTGGTAGAATCAACACAAAAACTTGTGACGTCACGGTGAACCTGACGTCACAGTGAACCAAAAACCCCGTGACCACACCTTGACCCCAGTTGGCTTGTCTTTGTTAGCCCCGCACAAATAAATCTTCAACTACAACAACAATTTTTTTTAAATTTTTTAAATATTTTTCCTGAGATGTTTGTAACATTTGGCATTCGAAATTCAAGTTTTTGGAGGTACTTCAAAACCAAATATTGAGATTTGTAATTTTAGGCGATTTCAACGTCGACTTCCTGAACTCTCCATCGCGGAACTTTTTGAATATTTTACAGGCGCACCAGCTCTGTCAACTTGTGAATACGCCAACACTGTAACAGCCACCACTAGTACATGTATTGACCTTATCATCACCCAGACCCCTCAGTTAGTTAAACAAGTGAATGTGTTGCCACCTATTTGTAGCGATCATAGTGTACCACACATTGTATTAAACAGAATTGTGAATAAAAATAATTCCTATAAAAGAACACTCTTTAATTATAGCAAACTTAATGTTGATGGTTTTTGCGAAGCACTCTATCAGGTTAACTGGCAAGACATTCTCATGAAGGAGGTGTTTGACGAAAGTGTTTATATTTTTTTCTGCACTATTTATGGACATAGCCAAACAGTGCATGCCAGTAAAAGAAGTAACGATACGTCCTAACGACGCACCCCGGATTACACCTGAAATGTTAATGTTAATAGACCAACGTGATCAGATTCATTTGAAAGCCAAAACAAGTAAACATTGATGTGTGTAGGCCTAGCCAGTATAGTGGCAAACAACAATGTAATAGTTTTTGGAAAGATGTTTTTATGTTTATGAACAGTTTCGATATAAAATAGATTTAGAAACCTCCAAAGAAATATTAGCAGAACCACTTTTTTTTAATAATAATATAAAGATTGGGAAGAGGACTTGTTTTTTTCCAGAATTGGTTTGATAACAACATTTATTTCATTGGTCAGTTGGTTAATGACGATGGAAGTTTGTATACCTATAACGAGTTTTAGGAAAAGTATCAAATCAAAAAAAAAATTGAGCTATTTAGGATGCGTGGGAGCAATCAAAAAACCCTATACAAACTTTGATATTGTTTTGGAGAATAATAGTATGATTGATAGTATTAAATCGGTGTCAGTCATTCACTCCCAAATAAAAGGAGCAACATTTTATCATGAACAATTATTACAGGATGGAAAGCGTCCAAATTGTTGTACAAAATGGGAAGGTAAATTAGAAGGCGATATTGATTGGAAATTATGTTTTAAATATGTAACGAAAATTTCTGAAGTGAAACCTAAATGGTTTCAAATCCGAGTATTACATAGGATTTTGGCAACAAATGTGATATTAAAACAAATGGGAGTAGTAGAAGACGTGATGTGCCATTTATGCAGAGACGAGAGGGATAGTATTCAAAATTGTTTGTGGGCGTGTCAATATATACAGTCATTTTGGAATGATTTGTTAAACCATGTTAAAAATGAATGTCATAATGTTGAGAACATATTTTGTAATGAAAAGTTTATTTTGTTTGGTATTGATCAATATTTCAAAAGTAGTACAGTTTTTGATTTTATAATATTAAATGCCAATTTATAAGTGTAAGTATGCAAAAGCTGTTCCTACAATGGCTGCATTTAAAAGAGATATGGGAAAAAAGGTATTTGGTAGAAGAATATTTAAGTAAAGTTAATTTTACATAATGAATTTCTCCTGGAGTGGTATCCATTTAAACCTCTGATATTGTCAAATGATTGATTGTTTTTCTGATTGAGTTTGTAAGGATGAAATTTGGTTTTGGAGTTAATATGAGGTTAAGGATGTTTTTATTTTAGACTTGGACATAAACATTGTCTGTTTATTTTGCAGCAGCTTAACGGAGAACAGGACTTGGTGGTATGAGTAGTTCTACAAAAAAATCAAATAGAAACATAAACAAGTCGCGTAAGGCGAAATTACTACATTTAGTCAAGCTGTGGAACTCACAGAATGAAACTGAACGCACTGCATTTTTTCATAATGACCGTAGTCCGCCGCTTGTGCAAAACGGAGTGAAACTGACGAGCCTGTTCAGCGCGGTAGTGGTTTCGCTGTGCTGCATAGAAAGCTTTTCTGTACCTCTCTTCGTTTTAACTTTTTGAGCGTGTTTTTATTCCAAACATATCATATCTATATGTTTTTGGAATCAGGAACCGACAAGGAATAAAATGAAACTGTTTTAAAATCGATTTCGGAAATTTATTTTAATTTTTTTTCCCCCAAAAAAAATCTTCACATTTCACTCAAATATGTATGATTCTAACGATGGACATAACAGTTTTCCTGTACAGCACCTTCTTAAGATTAATCTTTTAAAGTGTGTATTTAAAATGCTTATCATTATAATTATACACACACACAAAACACAGTATGACATCCACTATATACATCTTGGTGTACACAGTATGACATCCACTATTATACATCTTGGTGTAACTTTGGGTCCGTATCTAGAATTGAGAAGGGAAAGAGAAAAAAAAAAAAATAAGAATAGAAAAATCAAAAATAAAAAAGAGGAATAAAAATCATAATTTTATATTTCCGATCTGCAAATGCTTTTCGAATAAAACAAAAAGAGGCATTGAAGCCTTTGTTTGTTTATAAATACATTTTAGCAACCAAAATTATACGGTTCAATTCTTTCAACAGAGTTGCTTGCCTTTTTCGATTTTTAATACCAAACATAATTTCGTGCACTGTTAACTCTATTTGTTTATCCAGATGTACCCAAATATAAACTCAATCACCACTGGACAAAAGAGAAAAAAGTGTTCTATATAATCAACGCTATTACTACAATATGAACAGACATTGTCCTCCACAACTTTCATTTTACATAACATAATGTTTGTGGGATAAATATTGTGAAGTAGTTTCTATTGTAATACACGCAACCTTGTTTCTTTAACCGATTCAAAACTAATCAGCCAATCTTTCTTATCAATTTCATAATTAAATTTCCTCCTCCAAAAGCCAATTGCACACGGTTCAACAACTTTCACACTTACTCATTCTTTTCTAAACTGTTGTGCGCTGTGTATTTTCTGAGGGGATATCTATCAAATCAATTTCTTTCTTTCCGTGCATCGTCTTACGCATTACATTCAGAACAACAGCACGAACCATGTTATATTCCAAAATTCTCCGTGGGGATTTTCCTAAAACATCACAAATGAACTGATAGGAAACAAATTCGTTTCTGTATAAAAGATCTTGTACACTATTAAGACCCTTTCTCGCCCAATCTTCAAAATACAGTACATTTCCGGCATAAGCAAAACCTTGGTTATTCCATAAAAGCGGATTAAATAAATTATCATCAATACATAAGCCTACGTTGTTATCAAGCCAGGTTTTCAAAACAATGTTCCAAAATTTGGATTTGACAAGTTCACTCCCCTTTAGTCTCCGAAAATTAACATTTGAATACAAACATTCACAATTTGAGCCGTACATTGAAAACACTGGCTTTGGAACACATTTCCACTTATCCGTGACTTTGGGGGATGTCAGTCTGACAGCCCATTGTAATAAAAAGGATGCCTGCATGTGTTTCAAATCAATCATATTTAAACCACCATTTTCGACATCACAACACAATATTATCCTTTTAACCTTTTCAAATGCCTTTTTATATTTAGTCAAGTTTTGATTATTATTTTCTTTCTTTTTCCACAAAAATCTAAACAGCAGTCTATTAACTTCTGCTAATACTTTATCAGGGATCACAAATGCCTGCATAAAATAAACAAATTGGGAAATCAAAAACGTTTTTATTACAATAATTTTACCCATGATACTCAAATTTCTTTTCTCCCATGCCGAAATCAAGCGCTTAACAGACGTAATTCGCTCTGTCCAATTTTCCTCAACGTCAGAGGCTGATATGTCATTACAAAAATAAATTCCCAAAATCTTTAATTTTTTCTTCCAATTGAAATCATAAAAGGTGTCTTGACAATGTTTTTGACTTCCTAACCACATGGCTTCACATTTCGACAGATTCAACTTTAATCCGGAAAGGTAGTAAAAAGAGTCAAAAATCAATAAGGCATGTTTTAAATCCGTTTCACTTTTCAAAAATAACGTTACATCGTCAGCATACAAAGCAATTTTTAACATATCATCCCAAGACCTATCATTTAAACAATTCAGATTCAAAATACCTTTAACATTCTTATTCTGCCTAATCTTAATGGCTACTAACTCAATTGCCAAAACAAAGGCTAAAGGCGAGAATGGACATCCCTGACGGATTCCAGACTCCACTGGAAAATACTCAGACAACCAGCCTGCATAATTAACACAACTCTTGGCATCTTTCATCAAAACTTCGACCCAAGTTACAAACTCCGGGCCAAACCCAAATTTGTTAAAAACATTTATCATAAAGTCTTTTGATATACAATCAAATGCATGAAACATGTCAATGGTAACCAAAAGACCTGGTTTATCTTGCACATTCATTTGATCTATGACGTCATCAATCAATCTTAACAAAGATGAAACTTGCCTCCCTTTAATATATCCAACCTGATCAGGATTAATCACATTATGTACAACTTTGTTCATGCGTAGAGCCAGACACTTCGCCAGTAATTTATAGTCACTGTTTGTTTGCGAAATTGGACGCCAATTATTTATCTCTCGGAAGGTTTTTACCTTTATGAATTAACACAATGACTGCATTTCTTTGAGACGCAGACAAACTACCATTATCAAATGCTGCTGGAAAAGATCGTGATATAAATATATTCACTCGAGACCAAAATACTTTAATAAATTCAATTGTAATGCCATCAGAACCTGGCGAAGAACCATTTTTTCATTTGTTTTTGTGCGTGTAACAGTTCATTAGCAGTTAGAGAACCCCCACAGCTGTTCTTATCTTCGTCGGAAAGAGAAGGAACGCTGCAGCCTTGCAAAAAATCGTCAACATTGCCAACATTATCTACTATATCTATTTGTATACAAATTCATAAAAAAAAAATTCACACTGTGTATTTGTTTTTGATCTGTACACACTCTCCCTTCATCATCTTTCACGCGATCCATAACCTTTGCATTTGCACGTGCTTTTTCCCAACTCAAAATATATTTTGCGTTTTTCTCCCCTTCCTCGACCCATTTAGCGCGAGCTGTAACCTGAGCGACTCGTGCCCTTTTTATTTCCATCAACTCAAGTTGCATTTTCACGTGTTCACGCTTTGCTTGGGTATTAATTGCGGTGAGGATTTGTACTCAGATAAACGTCTAAATCATTCAGTTTGTTACACAAATTTGCAGCTTCATTTCTCCTTTGACACTGTTTATTTTTACTATAATTAATGGTAAACTCTCTTATTTTAACTTTTAACATTTCCCAGTCCAGTTGATAATCCAATTCGCTACAGAATCCATCAATAAAAGTATTCATTTCATTGACATAATCAATATCTTCCAACATCAAATTATTGAACTTCCAATAACCTTTGCCTCGTACAATCTCACATACTTTCATTCGAACCAGGCATCCTCTATGGTCTGAAAAAGGAACACTTACGATGCCACAATCAAAATTCAAATCAAAAATACCTGAACTAACCAAAATATAATCTAGTCGTCTGGCAATAAACGGAGACTTTCTTGACCAGGTAAATTCCTTTATATCCGGGTTGAAAAACCTCCAAACATCATACAAATCACATGTGTTAACCACATCATTAAATTTTGCAACGTTATCCCCTGAATGATTCTCGCCAGCTATAACATATTTTTCATTGTTCAAAACACAGGTAAAATCACCACACACTATGATCTCATCGCATTCAAAACTTTTAATGTTTTGCGTCAACTCATCAAAAAATTTAACTTTTTCTTTTGTTTCGTTAGGTGCATACACATTTACAATTGCAACTGATTTATTTTTTATTCCAATACATGTCGCTAAGATTCTCTTTGACGAATACAACACAGAGACATCTTCACTAACATTCTTTCCAAACAAAATCATTTGACCGGCGCTGTGCGATGTCCCTTCATGGAACACGAAACCATTCTTCCATTCTTTCATCCAGTCATCAGACACACGCCCTGTTATGTAAGTCTCCTGTAAACATATTATATCATATTGCCTTTGTTTAAGAAAAGTCAACACCGATTTTCTTTTCAGTTTTGATCTAATCCCTCTAACGTTTAGAGAGAAAACGTTCAATGAAGTCGAGGTCATAAGGAAAGTCCGTGGGCAATAACGGGGTCGTTATCCGTGTGGCACATGGGGCATGTGCGATCATTTATTGTCATACTTGCCCTGCTTTCCAGCTGTGTCGCTGGACTGCGGGGAATCCCCGCCCTCACGTGCCCGTTTGGGAGTGGACGATCGCTGTCTCGGTAGAAAGTCAAAGGTAGCTTGCTTGTCTCTCGCTTGTCTGTCTTTGTTGCCTTTACCTTTACCGTTCTTTTTGGCGTTTGATGAAGCTGCAGGAACGGGGGTCGAGAGGGGAAGGGCTGGAGTCGAGGAAGCGACGGGGGGAGGGAGGATGGGGAGAGAGTCCTCGAACTTCTCGCTTTCGGCGTCGCTGCCACGATTGTCTTCGTCGTTGACGTCGTCGTGGTCGTCGTTGTCCAGTGGGGCAAGGGGGGGGAGGGGGAACGACCGCGCCTAGTCCGGGAGGACGGTCCCACACTGACTCCATGGTGACGGCCTGGCAGGCAGGGTCTCCCCTCTTGTGGCCACTGACGCGGCACGCTGAGCAGGTGACGTCACTGGCGCACTCGAAGGCACGGTGACCGGGTCTCAGGCATCGACGACACGTCAGCGAGCTCGGGTCGACCTTGGGTTGTTCCCTGTGATATACCTTGGCGGTGAAGCCCCCCACCTTCAGCGACTTTTCCAGCGGAGTGGACGGCACGCTGATGAACAGGAAGCGTCTTCCAGTCAGGAAGCGGGTGAGTTTGTCATCCCTGTCCCTCGTCTTCTCCATGATGGTGTTGGAGCGCAGGGTGCATCCAACTCGAGTAAGCGCCGATTCTATGTCCGCATTCGCCACCGAGATCGGTATGTCTGACACCCACACCTTTGTTGCAGGGCTGTCCTGACCGTTCGACCCATGAAGAATGAAGGGGTTCTTGTCGTAGGTTGTAACGCTTATCCCACGCAAATAAATGCTGTTGAGAAGGAGGGCTGTTCGAGCTCCTCGAGTTGTGGGGTAGATCCGCCACAGACCTCGGATCTGCTGAGCTCCGGTGATGGTCTCTGAACCGCTAGCCCTCTCAGCTGCCAAACATATTTCCAAGGTTTCGTATCTCGAATCAAGATCCGGAGGAAGATCGCGCCTCATAAGGAAGACTGGTTCAACCATAACTGTTAGCTGCGATCGCGTGTGTGTTTGAATATCAGTTGACCCACACGACGTAAACAATACGCTGTCACACCTTTGTACACCTTTGTACCCTCCGGCGAATCACGCTTGACCGCCTTTAGTTTGACTATGACACAGATTGGACACTGGTTACACTGGTTACACACGGATTGTCACTGAGTTCACGTGCAGGACTGTTTACACATTTGGTAGTGTTCACACCTGGCAGTAAGAAAAGATGTGAAGGTTCGACAGAAAAATAGCTAATTGACAGACTTTAGCACATCTTTGTATAATGTTTTTCAGCAAATAATGAACAATGGTTAGAGACAAAGCTCTCAGACAACTCACAGGGTCGCAGAAGCCTCCAATTGGCAGAAAATAGACGAAGTAGACGGAGCTCGTCTCACGAACGCCCTTCCGACATCGAAAGGGGACATCCTTAATTTTGATCATAGTTTTTATATTTTTAATTTTCAGAGCTTGTCTTTAATCCAAATATAACATATTTATATGTTTTTGGAATCAGGAAATGATGTAGAATAAAATGAACGTAAATTTGGATCGTTTTATATAAAACAAAATAATTACAATTTTCAGATTTTTAATGACCAAAGTCATTAATTAATTTTTAAGCCACGAAGCTGAAATGCAATACCGAAGTCAGGCCTTTGTCGAAGATTGCCTTACAAAAATTTCAATCAATTTGATTGAAAAATGAGGGTGTGACAGTGCCGCCTCAACTTTTACAAAAAGCCGGATATGACGTCATCAAAGGTATTTATCAACAAAAATAAAAAAAATTCCGGGAATATCATTCCCAGGAACTCTCATGTCAAATGTCATAAAGATCGGTCCAGTAGTTTGGTCTGAATCGCTCTACACACACACACACGCACAGACACACACACACACACATACACCACGACCCTCGTCTCGATTCCCCGTCTATTCTAAAACATTTAGTCAAAACTTGACTAACTGTAAAAAGGAGACGAAGAGCTTGTTTACATAATTTAGAAATGTATTGAATATGGGCTGTGTGATTGTATGCTTTATTGTGTTTTCCCGTTGTTTTCGTTCTTGTTTTTTTTTTCTTTTTGAAGATGCATATAGCATAGTTTTGTATGTCTGATGTTATTTGATGTTGCTGTCTGATGTTGTTGTCGTGTACCAAAAAGAATTAAAAACGTGTTAAAAAAAAAAAGAAGTAAACAGCCGGAAGATTGGTTGAGTTATTGCCAGGCACGTAACCTTGTTACAGCAAAGAAAAGAGAACGGATTTTAGAATATTATTCTGAATTAGACGCAACAGTTTTCGATTAAACGCAGTTTGGTACAAAAGATTGGTGGAAGTTAGTGAAATCATTCACGAAGAAGAAAGGATTATATGGTGACGAAATTCCGCCTATCTGTGACAACGGCGAAGTTTATGAACTAAGCCAAGACAAAGCTAACGCCTTCAATAATTGTTTTATTAAAAATTCCAATGTTGAAGACCCAGATGATGATGTTCCTCAAGTGCCGTTTCTTGATTGCGAATTATGTGATATTGTTTTGTCAGTTAACGAGGTAAAAGATGTAATTAAAAATCTTGATAAAAGAAAAGCCATTGGTCCCGATTTGATCCACAACAGACTTCTCATTGCAGCTATAGATGTTATTTCGGAGCCACTCACCAATATGTTTAACAGAAGTTTGAGGGAAGGAGTATATCCTAAAATTTGGAAAACTGCGAATGTTACGCCTATTTATAAGTCAGGTTCAGCGGGCACGTGTAATAATTATTGTCCGATTTCCTTGTTGAGTTGCGTTGGAAAGTTTTGGAACGATGTATTCATAGCCACTTATATCTCTTTTTACAATCCAACAACATACTCACACCTACACAGTCAGGTTTTATACCCGGCGACTCGACGATTTTTCAACTTGTCTCTATATATAATGATGTATATTTAAATTACGACAGCGATTTAACAACACAGGCGGTATTTTTTTTATGTGTCGAAAGTTTTTGACAAAGTCTGACACAAAGGATTATTAGTAAAATTGGAATCGATTGGTGTTCGATTAAAGGAGCTAAGTCAGAGCTGAAAGGTATACAAGCAGGCGTTCCTCAAGGTTCTGTGTTAGGCCCTTTGTTGTTTTTGATTTGAGGCTTTGCCAAAAGGTGCCATTTCGGACCCATGTGTGTTTGGAAAGCAAGTGTAATTACCCCAACATGTTTCCATGTATTGTGCTTTCATAAAGGGAGTTTGATAAATGCTTTTTTTTAATGTTTTGAAGCCTGTTATTGTTGTGAACGTTAAATAAAAATAAAAACAAATGTTTCAAACATACACCGGAAACAGCCCCGAAAATTTTTGGACATTTTGGTGTCCTCGGGGAATTTTCGATTTTATGATCTGCATCACTGCATCGGTTTTAATCTGCGTATTTCATACAGTCTAAGCATGCAACTCTTTGTAGAATGTGCAACAATCGTAATTAGAACAAGAATTTACCGAAAAACTCGCCCAGTAAATACCCGTTTTTTTTCGAAGGGGTCATGTCCGCAGACCAACTTGTTTACAGATTCGATTTTCGCCGGTCTTGGTGCTTTGAATGGCCGCTATTTTGGATGAAAACGATAGTGTCGTATTCGAGGAAATAAAAGCAGTGTGTTGCATTTGAGTCAGAATTTGCGAAGTTATTGTATCTAGCAGCTAAAAAAATCGATGGAGTTTAATGTCCAAAAGTAACGTTTGACAAATTTTTTTATTTTTGCAATTTTTACAAAGAAGTTTCGCGAGTATTTGATACGAAAGCGTGGAAACTACTAGCTTTGCTTCTATGGCGTTTCCGGTCACCGATTCGATTGAAATCATGGAGACGACGAGCCGTAAAGGTGAGAAAATATTGTACTGTCTATTCAGGGTAAGGTGTAACGTCTGACACTGTGTAACGTTTGACACATAATTCTTCTCCCAACGAATTGAATTAGCTTATAATAACTGCTCGCTACTTTTGGAGGCAAATTTGATGGAAGAAAAATACGATCCTCTGTTTTTGTCCCGCGCGATTTTAGTGACCAAATGTGGAGAAATCACTTATCTCGGACATGGTTCTGTTAATGTCCGTGTTACGATACAGGAGGATACGTTCATGTCCGTGTAACGATTTAGGAGGAGACATTTATGTCCTTGTAAATATTGTAGCCAAAGCTGAAAAAATGCATTTGGGTTAGCAGGCGGAAGGAATATTTTCATGAGATTGTTTTTACCCCCCCCCCCCCCCTCCCCAACAAACAAAAAAAAGAATCGAAGATTATTTATTTTTTTAATTGGGATTTTGCTGGGATTTTACGTACAACTAATTACATTTTTTAGATTTAATTGAGAACCTTATTCCAGATGTACCTAGTCATTAGGTTAAAACTGTATTCTAAATGTCTGTTTGAATATTGTAGTTATTTTTGACATTTTGATTGATTTCATGTCCACTGACTCCGTGTAACACGTGACAGGTAGAACGCAGATTTGACCTGTTTTGAACATGATGTTACTTTTTTTGTGGTGTTTTGATGTTCCATAATTACCTAATCTTCAAAATATGAATGTATCCTAAAGGTCTATTTAATATTATAGTTGTCATTCATAACATTTTGAATAATTTCATGTCCACTGACACAGTGTAACACGTGACACTTAGAATGCTGTTATGACTTGCTTTTAACATGTTTTGCTATTGTTTCTGTTTTCATATTCCAGAAATAACCTAATCTTTAGATTGTAAATGAAAAGTTAGTGTATGTATAACATTCTGGTTATTTCAAATATTATGAATATTTTCATGTCCATCAACAATTTGTAACACGTGATACCTACAACAACATGTTTTACTAGTTTTAGCAAACTTTAACAACTTTTAGGGATATTTTTAACATGTTTCTGTTGAAGTGTTATATTTTATTTTAGGGTTTATACTTCTTGTGGTTACTTAGCAGAAAGTATCAGTTTTGACTTTTATGATGTTTGAGCGTCTTGCGACATTACGTGACACTGCATTCGAGATTTGGCTCCAAATGTACTTTTAAAGACTGATAATGCTTCTGCAGGGTCTGTTCACTAGAAATAAATCAACACCAGTTGTATGAAATGATATTAATGGCTTCTGTGGTCAGTTTTGTTGCACATGTGGCTTTTCTCAAAATTGGCGTATCATGGCATATTATCAAACAGTACACATTTCCCAAATACACAAACCATTATTTTATTACACAAATGTGTTCATCAAAGACTAATGTATCACTTAAAACACACAAAAATAATCAACTGAGTTTTTCACAAATGTCCTAGCACCCCCCCCCCCCCCCCCCCAGCACGTTTTGTCAAAAGCTCATTTATATAAATAATATTGTAAATGATATTAAGTCTGTTATTAAATTGTTTGCTGATGATACTAGCATGTCACTTGCATTGAATGATCCGGTAAGACGTGCCGACATTGTAAATACCGACCTCGATAAAATTAGCTGTTGGGCAGCACGTTGGAAAGTTACATTTAATGAAACAAAAACAAAATTGCTGACCCGTTATTATTAAATGAAATTGTTCTGGAAGACATAAAGGAACACAAGCATCTTGGTATTATTTGCAAAACGATTGTAAATCTTTCTTTTTTTTTTATTTGGTGTTTAATGTCGTTTTCAACCACGAAGGTTATATCGCGACGGATGACTGTAAATGGGACGCTCAAGTCAGAAATATTGTGAAAAAGACCACTTTGTTGATTAATTGTTTAAGGCAATATAAGTATAATTAAGTTATGCAGGAAAAGTTTGGAAATAAGTATAACTCCTTTATTTTGCCACATTTCGAATATGTTTATTTATTATGGGATAATTGTACCGAAGCCTTGTCGGACACATTGGAAAAATTACACCTTGAACCTTTACGTATTATATAATTGGCGGTGTGCGGAGAACTAGCCATGATAAGATTTACAAAGAAAGCGGATTTTGTAGTTTAAAGGAACGCCAAAGACAACATAAATAGATTTTATATTGTAAAATGGTTCATGGTAAATGTCCCCACTATTTAGTTGACCTTTTGCCACCACTAGTTTCATCCTTAAATTCTTATCACAGAAGACGACCACTTGAAAGATTTGTACCAGCTCACAGGACAGAAATCTTCCGAACATCCTTCGTTCCATCGACTACAGTTTTATGGAATGATCTGCATGCCTGATGTGGTTAAAAACACAAACTCAATTAGCGAGTTTAATAATTATTTACAAAGTCATTATCATTATGTGCAAGTTTATAATTATTTTGGAAAAAGACAGGTAGACATACAACACAGCAGAATGCGTCTAAACATGAGTAACCTTAATTCCGATTTATGCAAACGCCATTTAAAAGACAACCCACAGTGTGCGTGCAGTAACCGGAACGAAACAGCTGAACATTACTTGTTATACTGCACGTTGTTTGAAAATGCTCATATGTCCACAATTAACTCACTGCCTGCCAATTTTAGACACGTGGAAACATTATTAAGAGGCAGCGAGCAACATTCATTTCGCATAAATACATTGATTTTCGAGTCGGTCCATTCCTTTATTGCTGAATCTGGTCGACTAACTTGAAGGATTAGCCCACGTACTGGTATTGTGTATGTTTGTGTGCAGGAGAACGTAAACCCCTCAGTGTTTTTGCATCAATTACATATAACATAAGGCACACACAAAAAAGTTGTATGTTTCTGGTAACATGGCTAAACAAAATAGGGTAGGTAGGTAGGGATTTTGTTTTTGTTTTTGTTTTTGTCAGGGTAGAAAATAACCGGTAATCTTGAACTTTAGCGTGTTAATTTCATAGCTCAGAATCCAGTGACAGTCTTTACTTAATTTGATACAAGTCCATGTAAGCAAGCCAAAGAACATTTGTCGTAAAATTAATTGACGGATTGAGCTCCAAACTTAATCCTAATTAATTAATTTGGTTGTTCAATCGACGAAAATGCACCGAAAATGGCGTACGTTGTCAACCATGGGACATCATTTACACGAAAGAGTTGTCTCCCTTGTCCGTTCATACGGATAATTCTTTCTTTGACCCATGTAAACAAAATGCATTCGTACAGTTCATCGGAGTTCATTCCGTAACTTCAAAAGGATCTAAACTGACTTGTTATGATTACAAGTGCAGGTTCTACAAATTTAGAGACTTAAATGCCTCTGAATTATGAGCTATGAATTTAACATGCTAAAGTTCAAGATTACCAAATAACTATACAGTGACGCAAAGAGACTGGACTTACTATACAAAGAGAAAGACATCACATTACAAAACATGAGACAAAAGGGATGCGGGGTTATCTCCCTTGTGTCGTCTGCCGTCTGTTACTTTCGTTTCGACGCTTTTTCTTTCTTTTTTTTTACAAATGCAATAAAAAAAAGTCAAGGGTCGGCGGGAAAAAAAACTACGTAGGGTCGGATGACCAGAAACATACAACTTTTTTGTTTGGCCTAAGTAATAATCATCATTGGGTTTTTTGTTATATTTAGTCAAGTTTTGACTAAATATTTTAACATCGAGGGGGAATCGAAACGAGGGTCGTGGTGTATGTGCGTATGTGTGTGCGTGCGTGTGTGTGTGTGTGTGTGTGTAGAGCGATTCAGACTAAACTACTGGACCGATCTTTATGAAATTTGACATGAGAGTTCCTGGGTATGAAATCCCCGAACGTTTTTTTCATTTTTTTGATAAATGTCTTTGATGAAGTCATATCCGGCTTTTCGTGAAAGTTGAGGCGGCACTGTCACGCCCTCATTTTTCAACCAAATTGGTTGAAATTTTGGTCAAGTACTCTTCAACGAAGCCCGGGGTTCGGTATTGCATTTCAGCTTGGTGGCTTAAAAATTAATTAATGACTTTGGTCATTAAAAATCTGAAAATTGTAAAAAAAAATAAAAATGTATAAAACGATCCAAATTTACGTTTATCTTATTCTCCATCATTTGCTGATTCCAAAAACATATAAATATGTTATATTCGGATTAAAAACAAGCTCTGAAAATTAAATATATAAAAATTATTATCAATTTTTTTTTTCGAAATCAATTTAAAAACACTTTCATCCTATTCCTTGTCAATTCCTGATTCCAAAAATATATAGATATGATATGTTTGGATTAAAAACACGCTCAGAAAGTTAAAACAAAGAGAGGTACAGAAAAGCGTGCTATCCTTCTCAGCGCAACGAATACCCCGCTCTTCTTGTCAATTCCACGTGCACTGCCTTTGCCACGGGCGGTGGAGTGACGATGCTACGAGTATACGGTCTTGCTGCGTTGCGTTGCGTTCAGTTTCATTCTGTGAGTTCGACAGCTACTTGACTAAATATTGTATTTTCGCCTTACGCGACTTGTTTTTGTTTGGCTGTTGTCGTTTTTGTGGTTTTTTTTTCTTCTTCTTTCTTCCATACATACGTAACGAATTATGCTGCCCTCTCCATGAACTTACTTATTGCATGACTGTCTCAGCAACGATGTTCTCGTCCCATGACGTCATTCCCTTTTTTTTCTCTCTCTCTGTAGATCCTCCTGTTTTGATTAATTTCCCGATCCCCCCCTCCTACATTTTGTTCTTCTGGTTAATAAATGTGTTGTCCACCATCATGAAAACTTGTGTAACTTAGCATTGTTAAAAAACAAAGGAATACTGTACTCACCAATACAAGAACGAGACAAGACGGTACACGAATTTTCGCTTATGGAAGCTTCACCAGGATAAACAAGAACACAAAAGACAACAAAAAGCAGACGCAACACGGAACGAACAAGGTTTGAAAGAAAATGGAGGGGAAACACGCAAAAAAGGGAAGGAACTCTAGGAACGAAAATGAATGAAAGGGGAGAGAAGTGGTTGGATGATGTCATGGGCACAGGCATACTAGACTAAAAGTGATACACATTCATAAAAGGGAGGGGGGGGGGGGGGTGGGGACAGAGGGGAAAAAAAAAAAAAAAAAAAAAAGGGGGGAGGGGGAGGGGAAACAAACGTACGCACGCCCACGCACACATACACACACAACCAAACACATGAATACACACATAAACACACACACATTCACACACAAACACACACACACACACGTACCGTAAATCCACAGTATGTTTGGGGAATACAAGTACATCACATTTTCGCATTCAAACCGTCAGGCGGTGTCACTAAAACGCGAAAAGACGCGAAAAGACGCGAAAAGACACGAAAAGACGCGAAAAGACGCGAAAAGACGCGAAAAGTCCTGGTACATGTAACTATTTTTAGTCGAGATTGGTGATTTAATATAAACAACCATCAAAACATGCACACTCTCTCTCTCTCTCTCTCTCTCTCTCTCTCTCTCTCTCTCTCTCTCTCTCTCTCTCTCTCTCTCTCTCTCTCTCTCTCTCTCTCTCTCTCTCTCTCTCTCTCTCTCTCTTCCTCTCTCTCTCTCTCGCATGTGTGTGTGTGTGTGTGTGTGTGTGTGAGTGTGTGTGTGTGTGTGTGTGTGTGTGTGTGTGTAAGTGTGTATGAGCTTGTGTGTGCGTGTGTGTGTATACGAGGGTGTGTGTGTGGATGTGTGTTGGTATTCGCTAGCCGTGTCCAGCCAGCTGCACACAATTAACAGTCTCCTTTGGGTGAAGGAAGTTTTTATCTGTTTGAAGTGGGCGGTCATTTGTGAAAAGCTCGCCATAAACGGATCGCTTGGGCCCCAGGTGGTCGTAATGTAATGTGCCGCCAGCTTGACTGGGTATGTTGGGGGAATCGGCGTTTTGTCAAGTAGATGTTAATTCCTTTGTCGGATCGGATGGATAGAACACCAGCTCAGCTGGCGTGTGGTCAGTTGCGTAACTTTTATGAGTTACCCGGGGTAGCCGCTGATGACACGTTCGTGTAGGAATGTTTGATGCGCTCAGATCAAAGCCTCATTTAAGAGATAGCGAATTCCGTTGCAAGCCCCTGGAGCAAATTTTTGATTGGTGCTTTTGTGAACAAGAAACAATTGACAAGTGGCTCTATCCCATCTCCCCCCTTTCCCCGTCGCGATATAACCTTGAATGGTTGAAAACGACGTTAAACACCAAATAAAGAAAAGAAAAGTAAGGAGGTGATTGTTACAAGAAGGTGTCTTTTCGCGTCTTTTCGCGTCTTTTCGCGTCTTTTCGCATCTTTTCGCGTCTTTTCGTGTCTTTTCGCGTCTTTTCGAGTTTTAGTGACACCCCCGTCATGTGTGGATGTGCCCAGGGATAATATGAAATCGGACTCTACTTGTTTTCTGTCTGTGGAGGTGCTGTACATTTGCCAGACACCTTTCACACGTGCATCCAGGGAGGTGTGGTTGCTGCTGTTGAAATGTTGGGCAACAGACCTACAGCGGCGATGCCGAATATCTGCCAGATGTTCGGTGAAGCGGGTAGAGAGGGTTCTTTCGGTCTCACCAATGTAGAGTACTTTGGGGCATTTGAGACAGGATATGGCATAGATGAGATTGCGGCTGGTGCAAGAGAACGTGCGTTTAATGTTGAAATCTTTTTGGGGGCCGGTCAGAGTGGTAGAATGGCAAATGTGGGGGCAGGTGTGGCAACGAGGGTTCTGGCATGCGTGTGTGCCGGGTTGTAGGGGAACTGGCGAACGAAGAGAGGATCGAACCAGGGAGTCTCGAAGGTTGCAGTCCCGTCGGGAGGCCAACAAGGGTGGCAGGCTGAACGTTTCACCAACAGAGGGGCTAGACTTCAGGATGAACCAATTGGTTTTCAAAATGTGGCGAACAGGTAGGTTATGGGGATGGTGGGTCAAAACTGCCACAGGTCTGTCTGATCTGTCTGAGGTGGATGATGGCTGCAGAGCTACTTGTCTCGGTATGCAGCGAACTTTATGTAAGGCCAAATTCAAGAGGCTGGATGGGTAGTCACGTTGAAGGAAGAAGTCAGACATTTCTGCTGCTTTTTCTTCAAAGTCATCTGTGTCAGAACAGATGCGGCGCAGTCTGAGAAACTGGGAAAATGGAATGCTCCGGATGGTGGAAGAAGGGTGAGAGGAATGGAAAGTAAGGTAGGTGTGAGCATCAGTGTCTTTGTAATGAACACTGGTGGAAAGAATGCTATCAGACAGGGAAATGTTCAAATCCAGAAAGGCGACTGCGGAAGGAGAGATATCAAAGGTGAATTTGATGGAGGGATGGTAGTTACTGACAAAGTGTATGTAATCAGTGAGGTCAGACAACGAGAGAGAGGTGGCACCGAGGCAATCATCGATGTAGCGTTTGCACAGTTCAGGCTGAGGTCCAGTGTAAGTGGAACGAATCTGGGATTCCAGATGGCCCATGAACAGGCAAGCATAGGAAGGTCCCATTTTGGTGCCCATGGCGACACCACGACATCTGATGACAGACTTGTCTATTAAACTCAAAAGTATTGAGCGTGAGGACAAGCTCCGCAAGACGGAGGAGGATCGGAGTGGGTGGGTCGCGAACAGAACGATTGTCCAGGGAGAACCGTAGTGCTTGAAGTCCGTCGGAAGGAGGGATGGATGTATACAGAGAACAAACATCCATGGTGAACAGAAGGTTGGGATGAAAAGAAGGGTTGTTGTTGATTTCACCCTTGAGGTGAAGCGTATGAGTGGTGTCCTTGATGTATGAAGGCAGTGTCTGAACGATTGGTTGCAAGAGGGCAACTGCAAGCGGACACAATAGGTCTGCCTGGAGAGTCAGGTTTATGTATCTTGGGCAAGAGATACAGTTTGGGTTGTTGAACTTGAGACTTGTTCAAGTGTTTTGCGGTAGAAGGAAGCTGGTTTTGTGTGACAGCAGTTGTAATGGTCTGGGGAATGAGTTTTTTGTCTGACAGAAGTGTTTGTTCCGTTAGGGACTGATAAGCAGTAGTGTTGTGGAGCTGCCGATTGGCTTCTTGGATGTACATGTCGCGGTCCCAAACCACAACGGCCCCTCCTTTATCTGCTGGTTTTATGACGATGTCAGATCTTTGTTGTAAGGACTTGAGGGCGACACGTTCTGATTCAGAGAGGTTTCTTTGTTTGATGGGTTTGGGTTTAAGAGCTTTGATGTCTGCCTGACATTGTGAAATGTACAGTTCAACATGGGCAGACTTACCACATGGTGGAAGGTTGCGGCTGCCTGGTTGGAAGAGTTGAATGAAGATGTCCTGTGATGTAGGAGGTCTAGGGACTGAACCTAACACAGCCATCCATCTGAGAGTACGGAAAAAACGCTCACAGTCAAGGAGTGTTTTGTACTTGCTTGTGGTTTTGGTTAAAGGAACAAACTTGAGTCCTTTGGACAGGACTGAGCGTTCATCCTCTGATAAAGTGAGTGTGAGGATGAACGCTCAGTCCTGTCCAAAGGACTCAAGTTTGTTCTTTTAACCAAATCCACAAGCAAGTACAAAACACTCCTTGACTGTGAGCGTTTTTTCCGCACTCTCAGATGGATGGCTGTCTTAGGTTCAGTCCCCAGACCTCCTACATCACAGGACATCTTCATTCAACTCTTCCAACCAGGCAGCCGCAACCTTCCACCATGTGGTAAGTCTGCCCATGTTGAACTGTACATTTCACAATGTCAGGCAGACATCAAAGCTCTTAAACCCAAACCCATCAAACAAAGCAACCTCTCTGAATCAGAACTTGTCGCCCTCAAGTCCTTACAACAAAGATCTGACATCGTCATAAAACCAGCAGATAAAGGAGGGGCCGTTGTGGTTTGGGACCGCGGCATGTACATCCAAGAAGCCAATCGGCAGCTCCACAACACTACTGCTTATCAATCCCCAACGGAACCAACACTTCTGTCAGACAAAAAACTCATTGCCCAGACCATTAAAACTGCTGTCACACAAAACAAGCTTCCTCCTACTGCAAAACACTTGAACAAGTCTCAAGTTCAACAACCCAAATTGTATCTCTTGCCCAAGATACACAAACCTGACTCTCCAGGCAGACCTATTGTGTCCGCTTGCAGTTGCCCCACTGAGCATCTGTCTCAGTACCTCGACCATCTCTTGCAACCAATCGTTCAGACACTGCCTTCATACATCAAAGACACCACTCATGCGCTTCACCTTCTGGGTGAAATCAACAACAACCCTTCTTTTCATCCCAACCTTCTGTTCACCATGGATGTGTGTTCTCTGTATACCTCCATCCCTCATTCCGACGGACTTCAAGCACTTCAGTTCTTCCTGGACAATCGTTCTGTTCGCGACCCACCCACTCCGATCCTCCTCCGTCTCGCGGAGCTTGTCCTCACGCTCAATACTTTTGAGTTTGATGGACAAGTCTTTCATCAGATAAGTGGTGTCGCCATGGGCACTAAAATGGGACCTTCCTATGCTTGCCTATTCATGGGCCACCTGGAATCCCAGATTCGTTCCACTTACACTGGACCTCAGCCTGAACTGTGCAAACGCTACATCGATGATTGCCTCGGTGCCACCTCTCTCTCGTTGTCTGACCTCACTGATTACATACACTTTGTCAGTAACTACCATCCCTCCATCAAATTCACCTTTGATATCTCTCCTTCCGCAGTCGCCTTTCTGGATTTGAACATTTCCCTGTCTGATAGCATTCTTTCCACCAGTGTTCATTACAAAGACACTGATGCTCACACCTACCTTACTTTCCATTCCTCTCACCCTTCTTCCACCATCCGGAGCATTCCATTTTCCCAGTTTCTCAGACTGCGCCGCATCTGTTCTGACACAGATGACTTTGAAGAAAAAGCAGCAGAAATGTCTGACTTCTTCCTTCAACGTGACTACCCATCCAGCCTCTTGAATGTGGCCTTACATAAAGTTCGCTGCATACCGAGACAAGTAGCTCTGCAGCCATCATCCACCTCAGACAGATCAGACAGACCTGTGGCAGTTCTGACCCACCATCCCCACAACCTACCTGTTCGCCACATTTTGAAAACCAATTGGTTCATCCTGAAGTCTAGCCCCTCTGTTGGTGAAACGTTCAGCCTGCCACCCTTGTTGGCCTCCCGACGGGACTGCAACCTTCGAGACTCCCTGGTTCGATCCTCTCTTCGTTCGCCAGTTCCCCTACAACCCGGCACACACGCATGCCAGAACCCTCGTTGCCACACCTGCCCCCACATTTGCCATTCTACCACTCTGACCGGCCCCCAAAAAGATTTCAACATTAAACGCACGTTCTCTTGCACCAGCCGCAATCTCATCTATGCCATATCCTGTCTCAAATGCCCCAAAGTACTCTACATTGGTGAGACCGAAAGAACCCTCTCTACCCGCTTCACCGAACATCTGGCAGATATTCGGCATCGCCGCTGTAGGTCTGTTGCCCAACATTTCAACAGCAGCAACCACACCTCCCTGGATGCACGTGTGAAAGGTGTCTGGCAAATGTACAGCACCTCCACAGACAGAAAACAAGTAGAGTCCGATTTCATATTATCCCTGGGCACATCCACACCTGACGGTTTGAATGCGAAAATGTGATGTACTTGTATTCCCCAAACATACTGTGGATTTACGGTACGTGTGTGTGTGTGTTTGTGTGTGAATGTGTGTGTGTGTGTTTATGTGTGTATTCATGTGTTTGGTTGTGTGTGTATGTGTGCGTGTGCGTGCGTACATTTGTTTCCCCCCCTCCCCCCTTTTTTTGTTTTTTGTTTTTGTTTTCCCTCTGTCCCCACCCCCCCCCCCCCCTCCCTTTTATGAATGTGTATCACTTTTAGTCTAGTATGCCTGTGCCCATGACATCATCCAACCACTTCTCTCCCCTTTCATTCATTTCCGTTCCTAGAGTTCCTTCCCTTTTTTGCGTGTTTCCCCTCCATTTTCTTTCAAACTTTGATCGTTCCGTGTTGCGTCTGCTTTTTGTTGTCTTTTGTGTTCTTGTTTTTCCTGATGAAGCTTCCATAAGCAAAAATTCGTACCGTCTTGTCTCGTTCTTGTATCGGTGAGTACAGTATTCCTTTGTTTTTTAACTTTGTTCATCTTACCACAGTCACTTCGTTGTTTAGATAACTTAGCATTGTTATGGTCACGTCAAATAAGCATTTGCTTGAGTTCGTGTCCTAGCTGCATTTTTGTCAATTGTTTCATGTCATGTATTTTGAATAAAATTGTGTTTAAACCAATCAGTCAAAAACTGGCTGATTTGACCGTACAAAACAAACAATCTGTAAACATGGTTCTATGAGAGGACTTTGGTCATACACCAGGGGTATTCTTTGGGGCTGTATAAATGTGCAGTGCTGTGAAACCCAACTCCTGTGATATGAGAGGGTAAATTTACATAGTGCAACATCATATTTGATTGTGATAGTCTTAAAGACGTTTTTTTACCTTATTAGATATTATCCGTAAAATTACTAAAATTTAAGATGACAAGGACAGCACTTTAGGTTAGTGTTATTGCAAATATGATGTGTGCCTGTGATTGTGAACCTATGTTTTATGCTTTATGTTTTATGTTTTATGTGTGCCGTCCTATACAATTGTTGTTATAATCGTTTACAGGCAGGCAGGGTGTGCCGAAGAAAAATTTCCATTTTTATGTAATATTTTAATGGACAATAAAGTGCTGTTATTGTTATTGTTATTGTTGTGCTCACCATATTTTTGGCCATAACGAGCAGCAGCCCCAGCTTTTTGAACACCATGAGCCTCTGCAGGAAGCGCAGGGAGAAGACGGAGAAGTTAGCTGCCAGCACCACTCGCCCCACACTGTTTGCTGGCTTGCTGGGAGCAAAGACCAGTGTGATGCCGAGCACGAACACAATGATGCTGACCACGTCCACCTTGTTCCAATTCTGCCTCCAGTAGTTCTTCACACTGGTCAGCCACCTAGGCATCTTTTCATCCCACTCAAGAGACGACTTTGAAAGAAAAAAAAAGGACACTGTAAATCAAGTGTTTGGTATACATCGCCAGAAGTGGATCAAACTAGAAGTGCTCAACTACCATTACTATTAGTCGACACGCAGTAATAGATATGCCCTGATGCCCTGTGACCTTTTCTTTGGGGTATCCCATACACAAAAGGAATACGGGATTCTGGGAAACCTGTTCGAGGGCACTTAGGCACTATTGTCAATTTTTGGTACATGACTCAAAACCTATGGAATGAATACAAATAAATTAAGTAGAAGTGCAATGCCAAGGCACTGCATACCCCCAGCGAAGGACAAATCCGATTTCTCTCTCTCTCTCTCTCTCTCTCTCTCTCTCTCTCTCTCTCTCTCTCTCTCTCTCTCTCTCTCTCTCTCTCTCTCTCTCTCTCTCTCTCTCTCTCTCTCTCTCTCTCTCTCTCTCTCTCTCTCTCTCTCTCTCTCTCTCGGGTACTTAAGTTTGGAATTCACTTCCATCATCCTTTAAGCACTTAAAGTCATTAAAAAGTTAAAAATGTGTTAAAAACCACTTAAAGGGATACGCGGCATTTGACCAAAAATATGACAGTGCTCTAATATTTTCTGGGCAAGATATAGACACCATCCACATTAATTTAGTGTAAAAAAAAAGTAGGGACACCGTTTTAGTTTTTTTGCTATGAGGCCCTCTTTTCGGCAGTTTCTGAACATTTTGACCTGAAACAGTGGTTATATGATATGCATGGTGTTCAGCAGTCATTAGTGAATGGGTACTTTTTTTATTGTGGTAGGTAGAATATGCTTTTTAGTAACAAAATATGTCAATTGACAACAACAAAAAAGTAAATTCAAACCGGTAACGACATACTGTGTTGAAATATTTACAAAAATCAGCGAATCTTGTTGTTCAAACAACCACAATGACAACATGGAATATGACAGCACTCTGATTTTCTTGCAGCAGGATATTTGATATCTTACCTTCAAAATAAACACAAGAAAACTGTAGGTCATCGTGCTTTTTTTCGAGTGGCAGTATCTTTTATACCCCTACCCCCTACTTTTTGGAATAAAAATCATAGGTATTATAAGGAATATGCGAGTGCTCTAATATTTTCTGGGCAAGATATAGACACTATTCACATTCATTTAATGTAAAAAAAGAATAGGGTTACCATTTTAGTTTGGTTTTTTTGCTTTCAGGCCCTTATTTTAGCAATTTTGTGCGAATTTTGGGCAAAACGGTGGTTACATGAAAAATGCATGGTGTTCAGCAGTCTTTAGGGAATGAGTATTTCTTTTTTGATTGTGGTACAGAGAATGCTTTTACTACTGTAAAACTTTTAGTAATCAGATGTGTCAATAAAAAAAAAAATCAAAGGTAGACTCAGATGCCGCGTATCCCTTTAATGTTTGAGTAGTTTAACGCCTTTTGATTTACCACACTTAGTATTACGTCAAAGATATGCTGTGCATTGTATATTCTGAACATATTTTTGTTGTACTATTGCTACATGTTCGATTGCTACCAGCTTGTATTTATAATTACCTTCATAGTATGCATTTGATTTTATGAATAACCACATCATTATGTATGCGCTTCATGCTTCATCTTCATCTTCATCATCATCATCATCATCATCATCATCATCATCATCATCATCATCATCATCATCATCATCATCATCATCACCATCATAATTATCATCATCATCGTCATCATCATCATCATCGTCATCTTTATTATCACGTGCTGAAGTTTTCCGACCTCATTTTGTTGGTTAACTTTTTAACTTTTTAATTTCTAACCCCAGCGAAGCTGGAGGTATCCCACTATGGAAGGTGAAAAGGGTCAAATGATCGAGCAAAAAGATCGAGTAAAAGGATGCATACTTTTCGCGTTTGACCCTTTCCGCCCTATGTAATGTCTGTGGCGATCAACATGGTTTTTAACTCTAGTCTAACTGATCATGATCATTAGTATTCAATTACATACGATATATTCTCCGCCCAGGCTCCACCCTCACCCCATAGCACTGCCAATCAGCCTCTACACTACAGTCCAACAACTACACCTCTAAAAGCCCCCCCCCCCCCCCCCCCGTCCGTGCAACATATGTTGCCGTATGCACATGTGTGTGGTCATAGGGAGTGCTCTAATAGTTTCAGAACATACCCGACCACACTCAAACACAGGGTACTGACAAAGGAACTCCATCAGGGCTGTCACCTAATTTATGCAGACAGGTGGAACGGACGTTTTAGCAGCCATTGTACCACACATGTCATAAGGTAAATATAGGTATATTAGTATATTTACAGGCTTTGTGGCTGTTTTTCAGTATTGTGGTCGCTCTCTTTTACACGTTAGATCAGCTTGACAGCTTGACGGATTTGAACGAAATGTGTATGAACTGTTAGGTAAGACACCAAATAAACTTTCGGATGTAAAAAAAATGTAGAATATCTTGGCTATACCACTAAAAAAATATCCTGAACTTTTTTGTGCTCACTGTACAGTGTTAAATGTGAACATGAGAACAAGCTACGCGCATAAGTACTGTAGTCTGTTATGCAGAAGGTCTTTGCATGTCAAAATCAGACATTAGCAGGTTTGTAAAAATAATATCATTTTTTTGCCGCCAACAATGCAACGGAGATGAATAGATTTACACACCTCATTCAGGATAGCTTATATATCGCCAGAGACTCGGATATACGCAACAATTGTCCCTGGGATAATATCTCAGCTATCCCAGATTCGGAAATGTGTAAACTGTGTTTATTAATACAGCACTGCGGGGTCTACCTGATTAATCTCCTCGAATGCAGCCACACACACCATCAGAGCGATGAAGGCAGGGAAAGGAGTGTCTCTGTGAGACCTACCTGTCTGACCTGTCTGATCTCCTCACAGGCAGTGTCAGACACCCACACCATCAGGACGATGAAGGCAGGGTAAGGAGTGTCTCTCAAATCAAACAGCAACACGTAGCTGTACAGCAACAAAAACGCAATCTGCCACACCTGTAAAGACAACGATTTCACTTACATCTGCGTATAATTATATTGGCTTCAGTCACACCTGTATAAACAGTGACTTAAGACACACCTTGACACACAATGACTCCAATCATACCTGTAATAAAAACATCTTCATTGAGGGTCGAGTACGGCCAATATTAATTGTTAGAAACAGCATTTCAGCATTGATGGACCATGCATAATTTATTTGCTACCGTTCTCACAAAATCAATTTGCTTTTGTTTTATTTGTGTTTGTTCTCTCCTAGTTTGTAGATCTGTATTCATTTTCTGTTTCATCTGTCCTCAATATGATGTGGATTATTAAAAATGCACCCTTTTTCAACCCTTATAGCCGATAACTTCACAAACTTGATTTCGCAAACCTAGTTCGGACTGACCCGCGCTCATGACAGATGTTCAGCGATCTAGGTTCGGGGTAAAAAAAGGATCGCTTGACTTATGTCAGAGGAGGAACACATATAAACTACTGTCCACAATTTCCCGTCTGAATGCAGAGGATGCTGAGATTTGTGTCGAAGAAATATTTCCTAACTCTTTTTATTTTATTTTTTTTTTATATTGGAGATCCAACAAATGTAACCCCTAGATATTTTTGAAAGAAGGTATTGCTTTCACAACTGTTTCCCTGAACTTTAATTTTTTTTTTCTTATTCCTTGTCGGTTCCTTTTTATTTTTATTTTATTTTTTTCCAAACAATTTTATTCAAATAAATAACAGCAATTAACAATATCTCATACAATGAATTAAATACAACTTATCGAGTACAACAAGCTAACTTTTTTTTAACGTTTTGTTCTTCGAACACTCACACAAAAATGCTTCTTATCTGTAACTGCCTATTAAAAATACTTTCCAACGGTAAAAACGAATTTGTTTTTTTATATATACTAACGCACATCTTTCCGATTAAGATAATGTGGTTCAATGTATACATAGTTGCCTTTTTCACCATTGCAAAATGCATACCAAATAAAACATCACTAACTTTCAAAGCAATCTTAATTTCTAAAGTACGAAAAATAAATTCTTCAATAAACTTCCAGAATGTGTATACAACCGGGCATTCAAAAAAGAAGTGTTCAATGAAATCAGTTACATCACAACAGTAATTACATTTATTAGTTTCCGTTACTTTCATTTTACACAGGAGAATGTTGGTCGGATAAATGTTGTGCATAATTTTCCAGTGTAAAACTCTTAATCTAGTCTCTTGTGTTGACTGATAGGCAACTATCCAAGATCGTTCATCAATTTCTACATTAAACTTTCTCTTCCAAAATCCTCCGGAACATGGTACATCTGTTTTCATATTAATAATCTCTTTCCTATATTCTCTGGCACTTAACACATTTTTGCCGTTAAACAGTGGTAAGGTAATACAAACATCATCAGTCATATTTACAACATTTTTCCTCATAAATAATGACACAGCAGCTTTTACAACATTATATTCAAGAATTCGGTTTGGCGAGTATCCAATCAAATCACATATATCTTAATATGATAATATGTCTCCCGAACGTACAATGTCAGTTAATACCAATACACCTCGTTGTATCCAACTTTCAAAAAATAAAACTTTGCCACTATACGTTATGCATGCATTATTCCATAATAAAGTCGGCCCGACTGTCCCACGATTGTAGTGGTTATTATCCAGCCAATATTTTAATACTACTTTCCAAAAGTGTGATTTCACTAGGTCTAACCCTTTAAATCTTGCACTGTTCACATTCGATAAAAAAACATTCAAAATGCTTTCCAAAACGCAAATACATCATCTTTGGAGTGAAACTCCAGTTATCATTTTCATTTAATGTAGTCAGTTGTGAAATCCATTGTAATAAAAAATAAATTTGCATTCGCCTAATATCGATCATTTTTAAACCACCTTTTTCAATTTCAAAACATAAAACGCTTCTTTTCACCTTTTCAAAGGCCTTCCGATTACAATCTCTTTTTCGCCACAAAAATCTAAACAATAAGGTATTGACTTCATTCAAAACACAGTCAGGTAATACAAACGCTTGCATAATATACACAAATTGTGAAATTAAAAACGTTTTCACAATACATATTTTCCCTACAATGCTCAAATTTCGCTTCTCCCATGCACAAATCAATCGCTTAATATTCCTTATTCTTCCAGTCCAGTTATCTTCTACCAAAGAAGCACTCTTATCATTACAAAAATATACACCCAAAATCTTCAACTTTTTCTTCCAAACAAAATTATAAAATGTTTCATCACAATGTTTCCTACTACCCAACCACATCGCCTCAGACTTTCTCTTATGTATCCTTAAGCCTGAAAAGCTAGAAAAGTCATTCATTATTTCAAGTGCATAATACATATCAATCTCATCCTTTAAAAAAAGGGTGATATCGTCTGCATACCGAGCAATTTTAATAACAGTTGCAATATTAACATTATTCCATAACGAAATTCCTTTAATACGTCTACACTGTCTTATTCTGGATGCCAACAATTCAATGGCCAGTACAAAGGCCAAACATGAAAACGGGCACCCTTGACGAATCCCGGCTTTCACATAAAAAAAATCAGACAACCATCCACAATACTGCACTGAGCTAACCGTGTCGTTCATTAACACAGTCACCCATTGAACAAATTCTGGTCCAAACCTGAATTTTTGAAAGGCTTTAATAATAAACTCTTTTGAAATACTATCGTACGCTTGAACACAGTCAATTGCGACCAACAGACCAGGTTGATTTAACTCGTGTGACTGTTCAATTACATCATCAATTAACCTTAATATTGTAGATACTTTTCTGCCTATAACGCTTCCTAACCTTTTTGCCAAACACTTGGCTATCAGTTTATAATCGCTGTTTGTAAGGGAGATGGGTCTCCAGTTCTTTAATTCATTTTTAGGCAAATCCTTTCCCTTGTGTATTAGGGTAATGACAGCTTTGCGCTGCGTGGAAGACAATTTTCCATCGTCAAAACTTGCATTAAAAGACGCAATTAACAATGTTCTGATGCGGGTCCAAAACACTTTCAAAAATTCTACAGTAATACCATCAACCCCAGGGGCCGACCCAGATTTCATTTGTTTAAGTGCAGCGAGAGCTTCGTTTTCAGTTATTAACCCTTCACACTCATTTCTCTGAAAATCTGAAATCTGTAATGTTGTCACATCAGATACAAACTGATCCACCTTCTCGTCCATGTTTTCAACGTTTACTTTTTTTCTGTACAAATCAGCAGAGTAATTCTTTTGCACGTTCAAGATTTCACGCTGGTCAGTTATCACTTCCCCAGATTCACACTGTATACTGTCCATTATCTTCGCATTTGCTCTGGCTTTTTCAAGGTTAAGAAAATACTTTGTGTTCTTTTCTCCCTGTTCTATCCACTTCGCACGGGCGCGTACTTGGGCTGCGCGAGCTTTACACTGCTCAACTAATTCTATTTTTAACTTAAGGTTCTCACGCTCGCATTGCATTCCACAGTTATCTGGGTCATTCGCTAACCTTGCATCCAAATCATTTAATTCAGCATACAACAAAACAATACCGTTTCTTCTTTCAACGCTTTTCTTCTGCGCGTACTGCATTGCATAATCTCTTATTTCACATTTTAACAGCTCCCATACGGTTTGATAATCAGTATCGTTTATAATATCATATGCGTGATTTTCGATTATTCTATTCATACCATCTATGAAATCTTTATCCTGGAGGAGAGAATGATTGAATTTCCAGTCTTCTTCTTCTTCTTCTTCGTTCATGGGCTTAGCCTCCCACGTACACTCGTGTTTCTGCACGAGTGGAATTTTACGTGCATGACCGTTTTTACCCCGCCATTTAGGGAATTTCCAGTAACTCGGGCCTCTGTCAATCTCAGATAATTTGAGTTGCACAGAACAACCTCTGTGGTCGGAAAAGGGTACAGACAATAAACAACATTCCGTAGTTCTATCAAAAAGTGTTGCACATGCAAATACATAGTCAATTCTCCTAGCAATAAACGGATTCTTCTTTGACCATGAAAATTCTTTAATACCAGGGTTAAATAATCTCCATACATCAAACAAATGTGACCCTCCACGACGGTATGAGTCGCATGTCACCTTTGCATGATTTTCATAGTTTTACATTTTCCTGAAGAGTATTTTATGCTCTATTCAGTGGTGAAAACCGTTTTAGAAAAGAGCGACAACTGTTTGAGTTATAAGCCTGCGACTATGGTGACCCTCACACTGTTACTAGACACCCCCCGGACTTCTATTATGCCTAGCGCAGAACCGCGTGAGGTGACATGCGACTCATTTCGTCGTGGAGGGTCACAAATCACATGCAATAAACATTTCATTCAGTTGTGACACTGCTCTTTCAGCGTGCCTTTCTCCGCTCACTATGTCTAACTCATTATCAAGAACACAATTAAAATCACCACACAAAATGACGTTACTCAAACGGGAATCTTTAATAATTGACACAACCTTCTGATAAAAAACACATTTGGAGTTTACATCGTTTGGCGCATAAGCATTCAAAATCCACAAATCCTTTCCTTCACAAATTATATTTACCCCTTGGATTCTATCACAATGGGTCTCCATTACTTTATAATCAAAATTACATCCTTTTTTAAACAAAATCATTTGACCACCACTGTGTGATGTTCGTTCGGTATAAATCATATCCCCTCCCCATTCCTTTTTCCACACATCAGCTACCTGTTTCGTGATATACGTTTCTTGCAAACATACTACATCAAACTTTCGTCTTCTTAAAAACTGGAACAGTTGTTTCCGTTTGTTTGGGGATCGAATCCCTCTCACGTTAAGTGAGAACACACTTAAATCGTCAGGCATGATCATCGTCCTAGAGACAGTATCAGTCCGTCACCGTGTTGTCATCAACAAACCACAGTTAAACCTACCCCATGCCAGGTGTGGCGCAGTCACGTGCATCACGGACACCCGTGTCAGCCAGTGTCAACTTGGGGAGCTTTTCTGTCGCATTGTCACTGTCAGGGGAATCCCCTGTTTGTGACCTTAGCCTTTTCACACTCAGCGACCGCGAGCGTGGCTCTAAAATGAGCCTTGTTTGGTTTTTGTCTGGTTTGTTTGTGTTGACTTGTCTGCCGCGGGAAAGGAATCCTTGTTTTTGTGCGTGTTTTTGTTTGGGATTGTTGCACTGTTTTTTCTGTGATGAATCATGAATGCTATCAGCCAGTGAAGCACTCTCTTTCTCAGTCTTCCTGGGACTGGGACTGGGACTCTCCCCGTTCGTCTTCGTCGCTGGCAGTTTCCTCTGTGCCGTGATCGGTCGCCACGCCCACATCACCTGACGTGGGAGGGGGATCCCCACCGGGGACGGCATCACAATCGGGGTCGCCTCTCCTGTGGCCAGACTGACCACATTCTCTGCATGCGATGTCGTTACCGCAATCAGACGCCCAGTGCCCCTCCTGGAGGCAGCGTGTGCAGGCCATGGTTCTCCTCACCTTGGGTTGCTCTTTGTGGTACAGACGGGCACTGGCCACACCGATTCGCACCTGTTTGTCGAGGGGTTTGGCGGGGACGTTCATCCAGACGAACCGCCGGCCAGTTAAGAAACGTGTTAACTTGCCGTCTTTGTTCCGGACACGTTCACATGTGTTTGCAGATCTGAGAGTTGCCCCCATTCTCACCAGGGCTGTCTCTATATCTTGTACAGCAATAGAGATTGGAATGTCAGAGATCCATAGCTTGGTAGCCGGTGTTTCTTCGCCCTCCTGTCCACGGAGGATAAATGGGTTTTGGTTAAACACCCTGATGGCATGACCACGTAGTGAGATTCCATCGATTAGCCAACAAGCTTTGCTCTTGCTTCCCGGCTGAGCGGGTACACGCGCCACAGGCCACGTATTTCCTGGGCGCCCAGTATTGTTCCACTACCACTGACTCGCTCGGCCGCCAGACACAACTCAAGAGTGTCATATCTGTCACCATCTGCCTGAGGCAGCTCGCGCCTTTTCACAAAAACGGGTTCGACTGACGCGGTCAGGGCGGCGGCCATTTTGAATACAGGTACACCTTATAGACACACACACTTATCTATAAAATCACTCCAAGGAGCAAAAAAGACCAAATGCAGATTAGTACCTACACTTGCACACGAGTCTCAGCTAGGCGTAATCCAAAGGTCAGGAACCTGCAATCCCCGAGAACTCCAGAAAAAACGAAAAAGGCGGAGACTCCGCGATAGGCGACTGACTTCAGCGCCAGGGACGATCATTCTCAATATTTTTGACATGAACACACGAATATTTCCCAACTCGTGTGTTCATGTCACTATATGGGCATGTCACGGTACAATTGTATGATACAATGTAGTGCCCAAACTGATCTCATCGCTTCACGGCTAGTGCGCCAGTTCCTCTGACCGGATGCGTCGTTACTCGTTGTTACTACGCGGACTCTATCAAAACAGGATTACAGAGTTATCTCCCAACTGAGGCGAAAGTGATTGCAGATTGGCCGACTCTGACAGTGATCTCCGTTATGTTCTTCACAGTTATGATAAAAACATCGTTCTAAGGAAGGTTAAAACAAGTCGAAATGCTGAGACTTTCTTTCTTTTCTTTAGTTGGTGTTTAACGTCGTTTTCAACCACGAAGGTTATATCGCGACGGATGCTGAGATTGCTGTGGGAAGGAGACCGTGATATTGTTGCATAATTCCCAACCGGTTACGGAAAAAAATATCGTCTACTTCGAAGCCAAAGTTGATTGTCACGTGACACCTTTGCCATATTTATAGTTCTTTGCACAGTAACTACATCCGCGAAAGATAGCTCGCTACATATCAATTCCTTTGTAATTTAAAAATTACACAACACCATGAAAAATCATTATCGACGATCGCGAATCTGCTTATATCAAGAACACATGACGATAAGCTCTAGGTATGTAAAAACTCGTTTTCCTAAATAGTTTAGGAAACTCAGAGCATAATGTCAGGGAGAGAATGAGACCCGAAGGGAAGTAACTCATGTTTGACCTGATTTCAGGATGTGTAGTGCCTTGTTGACCCAACGGTGTTTTACGCCTGTGGCCCAGGTTCGATTCTCACCGTGTTTACTTTTTTCATACTTTGTTTTTGTTTTGTCTTTGAAGCTAAATTGGGATGTAATTGTTAGTTTTTCTTACATTTGTGAAGTCTTTGTCTCATTATTTTTTCGTGTAAGTGGGTGTACATTTCTTTATGTTTGAGCGAAAGATATTTTTTCATCAGTTTAATATTTGTGTGTAAGTGATTGGGTATATGTGTCTGAGTGGAGACTCTTTTTCTAAAATATACTCTCCAAAAAAAGAAACATGACACAGGTAAACATTTCTGATTTTTGATAATAATAATAATAATTGTCAGTAAGTACTGGTGTCCCATGACTGATGTGAACCAGTTGATTGGCTAATGGCGATGCGCTAAAACTGTTAGCGCACTCTTGGAGTGCGCCAACTTTTCCACAGAGCATATTCTTCCGCCCGTTGCCTGAGCGAGACTGTGCTCTCATCCTCAGAATTAATTAATGACTCTACAATACCAAATGAACATACATTCCCTGCTTCTCAATTAAAGCAGAAGTGGGTTTTTTTCTGACAGATTGCATGTGCCTGTGCCACAGTGCCACTGATCTAAAAATAGAAGCCGCTGTGTTTCATCTCATTTTCGCCGACTTGCATAGATTCTTCTCATATGCCGTGTTAGTGGCATGTAGCTTATCATCCACATTACCAAATGATGAGTTAGTATACAATTCCCAGCGGCTAACAGAAAACACAAGTGTTATTCCGATAACGTACCAGCTAGACCAGTTTGGAAGACTGACTCGATCGACTCTGTCATACGTAGCAGACTACACTGAAATACGACTGCATCAGTTCAGTAAATGAATGGTTTCCGAATTATTATTTCAAGGCAAGAACAATCGTAATCGAAAACGTGTAGTGTTCAGAACGTTCTTACCATATATAAGACTTATTACCAGCCTGCCTCATGCGTGCAGACTCAGTGCAGACTGCAGTGGTTCGATTGCCCTAGCCTAGCAGACGACATAAACCCCGCTCAGCAAATTAACATGTTGGGCAAATGTGAACGAAAAAACGATGGGGATATAATACGTGTAGGGTTCAGAGCATTCTTACCGTTCATATTTAGTATCAGACTCCCCGATGAGTGAAGATACAACACGAGAAATATGCCACATTTATTTTGAAAATGTGCTAACCGTCGAGTCCTTCGTGGGGTAGGATTTCCGAATTATTATTTCAAGGCTACAACAATCGGAATCGAAAACGTGTAGGGTTAAGAACGTTCTTACCATGTGTAAAACTTATTACCAGCCTGCCTCATGCGTGCAGACGAGCAATTGTTGTTTTTGAAATGAGACTGCAGTGCAGTGCCGTGGTTCGATTGCCCTAGCAGACGACATAAACCCTGCAGCAAATTAACATGTTGGGCAAATGTGAACAAACAAACGATGGGGACATAATAATTACGTGTAGGGTTCACAGCATTCTTACGGTTCATATACTGAAAGGCATACATTCTGCAAATAGTGCATAGAACGATTTTGCTCTCAAACGAAAATCAGGATTGAACCTGTAATTTGTAGTTGACATCTTGAGTGTCGGAGCAAATGTTTCACGCTGTCAGCGTGCGCTTTGCACTATTGCTGATCCAGCAACAGCTCACTGTGCTAAAAAAGACAATGGGCTGAAAGGGAGACAATAACGTAAAAAAGATAGGTTTTTTTTTTCATTAGTGGAACTCACGATATGGCCCTATAAAATGCAACTGGATGTTTGGCTGTATCAGATATCACAATCATGCCACGACTTGATGAAGGAGAGAGACAGCAAGCAATTGGGATGCTTAGAGCTGGCCAAAGCATTGAACGTGTAGCCAGAGCCATGAACGTTCATTTCTCGACGATTTTCCGCTTGCACCAACGTTGGACTGTTTCTGACAGACCACGACCTGGTGCTCCCAAAGTGACCACGCCCAGGCAAGATAGGGCCATCCGCCACGCCCACCTCCAGGATTGCTTTCATACTGCCACAGACACCGCCAGGACAACACAGGGGCAACGTGGAAGATTCATTAGCAGTCGGACGGTCAGAAGACGCTTGGCAGAGGGTGGCATCAGGTGCCGCAGACCGTATGTTGGTGCCACTTTAACCAACAGACACCGAGAGGCAAGACTGAATTGGGCAGTGAATCGAGCCTACCTGCAACAACGCCCATGGAGAGACGTTGTGTTTTCAGATGAATCTCGTTTTTGCGTGAGTCATATCGACGGTAGACTACGGGTGTACCGCAGAACTGGGGAACGATACCATGACAACTGCGTTATGGAGCGAAATCGGTTTGGAGGGCCATCAGTCATGGTTTGGGCTGCAATCAACGCCAATTTACGTTCACCCCTCGTCATTATCAACAGAAATCTGAATGCACAACGTTACATTGAGGACGTCTTGAGACCATGTCTTATCCCTCTTCTCCAACAACACGGAGGTGTTGCGCGATTTACGAGGTTTCAATCGGACAAGGACGACATAGAGAATACACAATGTTGTAAGATTAACTCACATCGGGAATCCCGAGAGACTGTCATTGTTTAGTGGGGCACCTACAGGGGACGAGGCTTGCCGAGACCCTCGTCAGTGATACACTTAGCAAATAAATCACGAGAGATTCCCAACGTGAGTTACCATAGAACATTGTGTTCCTTGTTTTAGTACACTCTCTTCGCGGTTAGGAGTCTGTGAGGTGTTTTTTCCTTCTCAATGCCAAGTCAATGAACACCCCTTGCAGGGCCTCAGGTAGTGTTGTGCGGTAAGTAACGCCGCGCTTGAAAGTAGTCCGTCTAATTCACTGCATATTTCTCAGCTTAAATTCATATCTGTGCATAAACCACAATTACTGTGTCATCGAAACAATCTGGGGATACAGAACATTTGTCAAACATTACGTATATTGAGAGAACAAAAAGTAATTTGACGTCACCAATGCCAAGGTCGCTCTCTGCAGTGGCAAAATCGGCAAGTTTCTGTCGAGTGAACTCATATTCGTTTACGTTCACATCTCATGAAAGTATACGGCGAACCTGGTGTAAAGTAAAAAAAAAGATCTTGCAGCACGTACGGATAACTATACAGGAAGTGAGTGCCTGATTAGGAATTCTCTTCATTGTGCAAAATCGTCATTTGTCAGCCTTTTCTCAGGAAACAAGAACTGTGTGTTGTACAATGCTGACGACATAAATTTAACGTTCAATGTTTCTCAGTTGTTGTGAAGGAAATCACGGAATATACTAACCAGCAATGTTGACAGTGATATCCTCCACGCTTTTTAGAAGCGCTAACCAGGGATACTAGTGTGACACAGCAAAGTGACTAGCACGTGCTGTGAATTCAGCTCACTTACGGACAGAGAGTTGACTTTGTGAATCGTAACGCAGATAGCTTTACACTTGACCACTGTCCAGCGACAGAGAGGGGTCTGTCACAGGAATCGACCGGGAGAAAGGAGGCCCGCGTAAAGCACTTTTAAGTGCGTCGTATAACCGGTCAGACAGGAAGGTAGCGACCAGATGACATCACCTTGGATCTGAGAAGTCGCCGTATTTAACTTACCTATTGACTCGCCAAGCGGAGATTCGACGGGATTTCTAGACGCTAGAGCACGGTTATATTGTGTCCGTATAGTTGGACCTTAGAGGTCACTGGACGATAGTACTGCGTAGACCGAGGTCGCCAGTAAGAGGATTTAGTATTAAATACATTTCCGAGTGTACGGCTATAGAAGCTGTGTGATTCTGTGTAGGACCAGAATTAAAATATGTCCACAAGAACTTGATAACTTAAGATAAGGAATATTTAGTAGCCAGAGCAGACGGTGATTTTTGACTATACAAGAACCGTGAGTCGTTACACTTAAACTAGATACCGTGCGCCTATGAGGTCACGGACGGTTTGTATTTCTTTACCTGATTGAAGAGTAAAGAGTTTTGCTAGCACCATTGTACGAGATTGTCATCTCTAGGTGTTTTATTGCTACACAACTGTGAGTACCGGATTTTTGAGTATCTAACCTTTATGTTCATGATTGTGTGTATTTGTGTGTATGCTGTCATAACTGATTAATACAGTGGAGGGAACTTACAGTTGGAGTTTTGTTTGTTTCCGTATGACAGCGTACTAGCGCATTTGCATTCATTCACAGTTGTGTGTATTTATGCATTATGTAAGAACAATCAATCCTTTTGTCCGAGATAATTACAGCCAATACAGATGATGTGGGGACGTTCTTATTTGGTGGAATCAAAGTTTTTGGTTTGAACCGGTGTGAAAACTCTTTTTGTTTGGGTCCATTTTTGTTTGCGCACATTAGTAGTTGGTAGTAAAGAACGTAAAGTGAAGTTTGACAACAAATGCGCATGCTCAGATGTTAACACAATGGTTTAGCTATCCAAAGCGAATGCTCAGATGATCACACAATGGTTTTCTATTTTTTGTGCAAAGCTTTATGTCACCTTTTACCGTATATGGAAATTAAAAAAGACGCGTTTGACCATATATGGAACATGAATTGCAGTCGAAGAGTGTACTAAATATATGCTTCTGGTAAAACACAATAATATCTGAGATATACCCCTGAACAAATACATATCCCTCACTTTTTGTGTTGTGTGTACCAAACATTGCTTTATTGCAGTACCTACCAAAGTTATCCTGAAGCACCACTTTGGCGATCTGTAGAAAAGTCTTCTCCTTTCGCTGGCACCACGGTCTTTTGTTGTGGACCTTGCACACAGAAACGTTAGATGTAAGGGAGGTAGTACAGCTACACAATAAATCATGTTGAGTTTGCTCGGGAAGAGTCGAATGTGTGTGCCCGCATGTTTAAGGGACCGTTTCAGGTTTTCGTTGTCCGTGGGTCCTGTACCAAATAAGTTTTTTATGTAACCTCTGCAATGATTGGACATGAGCTAACTGCGGCTCATCAATACTAACAGCTATCATGTTTTCAGCGTAGCGATAGGGTCGGATATTTTGATGAGAACAAGTATAATACGTCTCGTCTTCGACTCGGCGTATTATACTTGTTCTCGTCAAAATATACGACCTGATCGCTACGCTGAAAACACTATTGCATTTATAGTGCTATAGGTACAGGGTCATACACTTGCAAAATGTAAAAATCTTCACCCTTCTCCCTGTGAGGTTTGCCAAAGCAAGAGGAAGCGCATCGTTGAATTTAAGATTCCAGGTACCTGATACAAGCATATTTGACACATCCTGTATCGCAAAATCCGCGGACGAGCAATCAGGAAAGTATTCCATGTAGATCTGAATGTTTTGCACGATATGCTGACACAAGGTTTCCCTCAATGTCACTTCATCGTGTGCAGCCAGGTGAAGGCTGGCTGCTTTAAAGAAACAATTCCCATCTGCAGAGACCTCTTGACGCTCCATTCCATTAACTTCAAGTCGTCGGTTCAGCCTCTCGTTGTTAATGCGAAGAGCAAGTTGTCGCAGATTGTTCTCTGTTCTACTCGCATCGATAGCAGCGGATAGGGCAGCTTCCTCAGCACCTATGCACACAAAGTCAATAACCACTATGTTATCAAAAACCGACTTTGACACCTCTCTCTTCTCTTTCTCTCCCTCTCTTTCTCATTTCATCCTTATTAATACACTAACAGCATTGGTAGCAATCAAAACATGTGGTTTGTACTTTGTTCACGTTCCAGAAATAATGAAACATAGTACTTAACATAATAACTATACTCATGATGTAAGAGAGAGAGAGAGAGAGAGAGAGAGAGAGAGAGAGAGAGAGAGAGAGAGAGAGAGAGAGAGAGAGAGAGAGAGAGAGAGAGAGAGAGAGAGAGAGAGAGAGAGAGAATCTTGTGCATAAGACTTGATTTTCACAACAAAACTTTATCAAATAAGTCACATAATAAAAACAACTTTGATTTAGATATGCCCATATAAAAAATTGAAAGTTATTCAGAAGTTCAAGGGAAGAATACTTGTGTGGGTGTTGAACACCTAACGGTTGCATATAAAGTAAGAAATTAGAAGAATTAGAATACTTACAGAAAATCGTGAACAGGTCCAGACAATATTGTGAGTTGTTGTCTCTTGGTATCAGCAAAGACAAACTGAGAAACTTCAGTGAAGTGGAGTGAATAAGAAACAGGGAAAACCCTGCCCGGCGTGGGAAAGTAAGCACCGAATCAAGATTGACCACTTGATGGGCACCACATGTCGGGTTGTTTATGCAGGGCATGCCTCGCAGGCTCTCATTCTCTCCTGCTACAGCAAGACTTCACCTCGGTGTCTGGTTTTCAGCACCGAATTAGTGCCACTCCCTGCGGTTACCATTCCAGGCAGTACAAGATATCTCTCTCATCTATGATTGTTCTATGCTGTGTGGTGCTAGAGACTGACAGTTTGCACAAACTAAAACCCTGTAAGGCCTCGGTGTCTGGTTGTGGCATAAAACTTCTCCGTGCTTCCTTACAAAACGTTCAGGCTAGAAGGATACTGCTGTAGGTATGTGTTTGTGTCATGTAGAAACCCGTCAAACTTCACAAGTCAACAACCATATTTCCCATTTTTTTTAGAGTATCATGTAACTTATTGATATGACACATTCACATAATATTTATGAACACATTATGCACCCAAATCTGTAAAAAAAATAAAAACCAAATAAATCGAGATATATGGTTGTGGCTCTAAACAGACGATTTGCTCAGATTGGTTTTCAGTGCTGATGGTTTCTCTTCAGGCCGACAGATTGTCTAAAATATGTATTGCTTCATGTACATGACTTTTTGTTCTTCTTTTCTTCTATTCAGCGGACACAAGACTACGAGCAGAGCAGAGCGGCAAGATTAACATCAGTTCTTGCTGCTGGAGAAGGTTCTACGGGAGCAGAGGGACCTGATGCGACTAATTTAGTAATTGGTCGCCAAAGATTCATGGTGGAGCCAGAGCCTTTGCTACTGTTCGATGGAGTCATCTTTTTACTGTTGAGTGTGGAAGATGTTGAAGGCACATGATGGATCTGTCGAAGGAGTGATCACTGGTAGGTGGCTTTGAATGCTATTGTTAAAGCAGAGCAGTCATGCCAGTGCTAGTTTACCCAGATTAATTCAGCAAGATCTTGTGAGTGTGAGATGTTAATTGTTATCGTTAGACTCTCTTTAGGCTTTAAATGTTACCTTGAGTGTGTGCTTTTTGGAGGATGCCAGATGTCATCACGGTTCACTGGTTTATCTTAACTGTTCATCAGTTCTCAGTCATGATCAGTTTCCCGTTATCCAGGGAATTCAAGTTGTATGCGTATTGGTCACATTTGTGAATTTAACCAACACATTTTGATGATAAAACTATGCTTATCGGGACGCACAATGATCGGCCTCTTTTTCTCCTGTGGATTGGGAAATGCATGCACCACTTTGTTTTCTGTGATCATTGCATCTGTGAGAAATAATGCAAATATTGCTCTGTGTCCAGAGCTGCCATCTGCTAGATTTTCAGGGATGCTTGCTTTATTGTAACATAAATTGCTACTGTTGGTGGACTGAGGTCCATTTCCGTATACAGGTTTTAGACTTGTGTTTTGCATATATACACATGACATGGGAGGCTACGCTGCAGCTAGCTCCTTCTCTATGAGGAGTTGTTTCCCTTGTCGTCTTCGAGAGTAAAGATGTCGGAACTAGAAGCCTCGAGTCTGTCCTTTGTTTGTCTGTTCGAGTCAAGTTAACATGGTGGCAGCGTAAATAACACCTGAAGTGTAAAGACAAGAGCAACCCACGAACTACGAGAAGATGGCCGAAGCGGTGAGTCCTTTTCGACAGCCCCCCTCTCTTGATCTGTCCGACGATAATCTGGCAGAATCATTTCGCACGTGGCGGCGGCAGATGGATTTTTTACATGAGAGCTTCCGGTGCGTCGGAAAAGCCGAAAAAGACACAGACTGCCATTATTCTACACTGCGCTGGTCCCCAGGTTCAAGAAGTGTTTGAACATTTTGTATTTGATGAAATAACGACAAGGAGGACCCCATCAAAGTGTTAAGCAAACTACATGAGTTCTGTAGCTCTCAAACGAGTGAGGTCATTGAAACCCACCGAATTTGGAATGTCTCATGCAGAGCACCTTTCGATGCGTTCCTCACAGACCTGCGCACCAGGGCAAAATTGTGCAATGTCGGTGCAATGAGAGACATGATGATAAGGGACAAGATTGTGTTCTCCGTCACCGGCAAAGTGCAAGAGCTACCTCTTCGAGAAAGACAGCTAGATCTACAGAAAGCTGTTGACATTTGTCGGGTATTTGAACTGACACCAAAGCAAACAAAAGAGATGTCAGAAGCCTCTGCACATGCAGACAAAGTGACAAAGGACAAAGACAATCTTCCAAACGAATCAAACACTGACTCACAGAGAAAAAGAGGGGGGGGGGGGGATGACAGAGATAGCAGAGCGTTTGTGCAGGACTGCAATGTTTGTGGTCGATCACATGAGAGGAAAAAAACAAGTTGCCCAGCATGGGGACAAGTCTGCAGCAAGTGTTCAAGGCGAAAATGCCGCAGCGTCAACGCCATTGAAGCAAACAGGTATACAGAGATTGTAAACGAATAAAGAGACCAGCAGTATCTGTCTGCTGTAACATAAAAGAACAAACAGAGAGTGACAGCCTTGATGCGTATCAACGACCGCGGAGTTCGCTTCCAGCTGGACAGCGCAACAGATGTGAACACTATTTGTGCAAGATATGTGAAAAAGACGCAAGTATCACCAGTGAAACACGGTCTTACAATGTTGAACGGTAATGTTGTGCAGCCTTTGGGTGAGGCTGTGTTGGACATTGTGAATCCCAAGACAGGTGTCTCAGCCAGTGTGCGTTTCACTGTGGTGGAGAACAGTTTCAGCTGTTTGTTAGGTGTGTCGATCATACAGGAACTGGGACTGATAACAGTCAACCGTGGTGCATTTATTGCCAGTGTTACAGCAGACACGTTAGGTGACCTGGGAGAAGCATCACTGCGAGTCGACCCACAAGCAAAACCAAAAGTCCTGCCATGCCGCCGAATTCCATTGGCATTGCAAGAAGAAGTTCACCAGCAAAAAAACACGCTTGTCGAACGAGGGGTGCTGCTGCGCGTCGAGGAACCTACTGCCTGGGTCTGTCACATGGCAGTTACTCGTAAAGACAGCGATGGCTCTCTTTGTATTTGCATTGACCCCCAGCCCTTGAACGCTGCGCTCATGAGAGAGCACTTCAAACTCCCAACGCTTGAGGATGTCCTGCCCAGCCTGCAGAACGCAAAAGTGTTCACAAGACTTGATGTGAAGGAGGCATTTTGGCATGTGCGTCTGGACGAGCCGTCGAGTTTGTTGACGACCATGATCACACCTTTTGGCAGGTACCAATGGTCCAGACTGCCGTTTGGCCTCTCGGTGAGCAGTGAGATTTTCCAGAAGCGACTCACTGAGGCTTTGGATGGACTCGATGGAGTTGTCTGCGTAGCCGATGACATCGTCGTCGTGGGTCGTGGCGGCGACAAGAGTGAAGCTGGAAAGGACCATGACAAGAATCTTAACGATCTGCAAAAGAGGTGTGCTGTGAGACACATCAAGCTGAATGACAAGAGGGCTGACGTCCAGAAAGACGAAATCACGTTCATGGGTCAACGTATTTCGTCTACATGTATTCAACCAGATCCAGCGAAGGTATCTGCAATCCTCAACCTGCCACCCCACACCGACGTGCATGGAGTCCGAAGGCTGTGTGGTATGGTTCAGTACCTGTCACGATTCATGCCCAACCTGGCCAGTGACCTGGGGCCAATAAGAGCGCTGACAAAGAAAGACTGTCAGTGGGCGCGTGGACGCAAGAATGTGACCAAACGTTCGAGACGGTGAATAAGAAAATGACAAGCACACCGGTACTGGCATTCTTTGATCCAGAAAAGGAACTCGTGATTCAAGTCGATAGCAGTAGGAGTGATGTCCCCTTTCGACGTCGGAAGGGCGTTCGTGAGACGAGCTCCGTCTACTTCCGACTATTTTCTGCCAATTGGAGGCTTCTGCGACCCTGTGAGTTGTCTGAGAGCTTTGTCTCTAACCATTGTTCATTCTTTGCTGAAAAACATTATACAAAGATGTGCTAAAGTCTGTCAATTAGCTATTTTTCTGTCGAACCTTCGCATCTTTTCTTACTGCCAGGTGTGAACACTACCAAATGTGTAAACAGTCCTGCACGTGAACTCAGTGACAATCCGTGTGTAACCAGTGTAACCAGTGTCCAATCTGTGTCATAGTCAAACTAAAGGCGGTCAAGCGTGATTCGCCGGAGGGTACAAAGGTGTACAAAGGTGTGACAGCGTATTGTTTACGTCGTGTGGGTCAACTGATATTCAAACACACACGCGATCGCAGCTAACAGTTATGGTGCTAACAGTTATGGTTGAACCAGTCTTCCTCATGAGGCGCGATCTGCCTCCGGATCTTGATTCGAGATACGAAATCTTGGAAATATGTTTGGCAGCTGAGAGGGCTAGCGGTTCAGAGACCATCACCGGAGCGCAGCAGATCCGAGGTCTGTGGCGGATCTACCCCACAAATCGAGGAGCTCGAACAGCGCTCCTTCTCAACAGCATTTCTTTGCGAGGGATAAGCGTTACAACATACGACAAGAACCCCTTCATTCTTCATGGGTCGAACGGTCAGGACAGCCCTGCAACAAAGGTGTGGGTGTCAGACATACCGATCTCGGTGGCGAATGCGGACATAGAATCGGCGCTTACTCGAGTTGGATGCACCCTGCGCTCCAACAATACAATACAATAATCTTTATTCATCTCTAAAAGAGAAATTACCAGCTTGACTGTGTGTCTGTAAAATCAATCAATCAATCAACCATGTATGCAGCAACATTCACATCGCACACTCACATCACATCGTTACACGCAAACATTGTACCCACACACTTACTAAAATAAGCCTAAAAACAGAAGCAATGCATTGCCTGTTTAAACATTATATCACATTATCACCTTATCACATTTTAACCACATTATCTTATCACATTTGTATCCTATAAATCAGTATAACTAACAACAGAAGAAAAAAAACTAATAAAAGGATGTAAAAATTATGCCGTTGTCAGAGCGACAGCACCAGCACCTAGCGCCCCACCTGAGAGTTGAAGATGTGAATTGCAGATGGAATGAATGAGTTTCTGTAGCGTGTGGTTCTTGTGTATGGCTGTCTAAATCTTAAGCTTCTGTCCATCCGTCTGCTGTCAAGTTCAGGTCTGAGTGGGTGCGTGTCATCGATCAAAATCTTCTGTAGCCTGTCAGTCAGTCGTCGTTCCTGCAAAAGTGTCCTGCTTCCTCCCAACTACCCCACTTGCTTTCTTAATGAACTTCTCTAATCTATCCCTGTCCTGCTTGCTGATGCTGCCACTCCAACACACGGATCCAAAGTACAGCACACTATTGCAGGTTGAAGTATAAAACATCTGGAGAATCTCTTGTCTAACATTAAAAGATCTGAGTTTTCTCAAAAAGTACAGGCGGGAGTGGAGTTTCTTCACAATAGCATCAGTATTGGGCTTCCATGTCAACTTATTATCTATGATTATTCCCAAATAATTATACTGCTCTACTGTCTCTACAACCTCTCCCTTAATCACTATATCCCCATGTACATGTTCCTTCCTCCTACTGTCCATAATTATTTCCTTGGTCTTACCTACATTAAGTTCTAAATAATTATCATCACACCAACCAACAAACTTATCTACCTCCCGCCTGTAGTCAGAGTCGTCATCGTCCCACGACCTCCCGATCACGGGGCGGACGCCTTACCACTAGGCCAACCGTGCCGGTACAAGAAATATACCTAGAGTACATGGGATATATAGCTATATATATTTAAACTACTCACTTATCGCCCCCCCCCCCCCACCCGCCCCCGGCGCAAATCAAGAGCACACGATAATCCCAAAGAAACGACACTCCTCTTTCTCTCCCTCTTATTACTTACAGTTATACTCACACACCTGCGTGCGCACACACTCACATACACCTGACACACACGCAATCACTCTCGTGCGCACATACATCACACATAGCCAAGTCATGTATTGATTTGGGCAAATAACGAGGGCAGTTTATTCAAGAGAATACCATCTGACAATGAGAGATATCATTGTGCAGTGATAAGTCCCATAAGTCCACAACAAAAAACAACAAACATTTGGTTACACTAACAACAAACACAAGGAGCCCTCACTCAAAGATTTAACACCGTGAATAATGATTACATAACAAGGTTCGAGTCGCTTCATGCACAACCTCACTTCAAGTGAAGGCACAAACAGGCATGCATTTGCCTCAAAATTAAAAACATCATGCAACGGATTGCTAACAAAATACAACGGTGGATGCCGGGGGTGGATGGGGGGGTAAGAAATAGTTGGCATATGCCCGCTGCGCCGCGCTGGTAAGGACTGACCACAATGTGTTGCTCTCCCGTTCTTATAGACCCCCGCTGATGCATCACACGTGCAAGCCCCCCGGCAACATGGACATTGCGGCTGGGCTATTCTCCTTGACTTTCACAAGTCCTCTCTCCCCTCTCTTTCTAATTACGGGCCTAAGTGTTGATATCCTGCTTTACTACCCTCTCTTCCCTACCTGCCAACACTGATCCCTTTAGGCCTACCTCAAGTATCTAACATCCTCCTCCTCCACCCGCGGCTAATCTGTCTCGTTTAAATAGAGTTTATCTGACGCTGTCCGCTCTATCTAAACTCACACTTAAACTACTCACTTATCGCCCCCCCCCCCCCCCACCCCCGGCGCAAATCAAGAGCACACGATAATCCCAAAGAAATGACACTCCTCTTTCTCTCCCTCTTATTACTTACAGTTATACTCACACACCTGCGTGCGCACACACTCACATACACCTGACACACACGCAATCACTCTCGTGCGCACATACATCACACATAGCCAAGTCATGTATTGATTTGGGCAAATAACGAGGGCAGTTTATTCAAGAGAATACCATCTGACAATGAGAGATATCATTGTGCAGTGATAAGTCCCAAATTAGAGGTACTACTCGTTATTCAGCCCAACTAAAGACAGTATACTAGGTTAGAGGTGGGAGGTTTAGGATTGTTGTGATGTTATACATGAAGGAGTTGCCTGGGCTACATGTGATCTGTAAGATGATCTTTTGTGGCAGCTGGTCTAAGTAGCCTAAGTACGCGTTGCTTTTCCAATCCCCCATCACCTTGACAATTTCCCCCGGCACACCACAACTCAACGCCCACGCGGCACCACCCCGCCGAAAGCTGTGGCTGGAGAAGTTTCCCCCAGCAACAGCGGTAGTCAAGCGCAGTTTCTTATTAAAGTCTGATCCTTTCATCGGGAAGACCTGCGCCTTGGGGTCCATCGGCCCCAACAAAGGTAACACAGCGGTCACGGCAGACACTGGACACAAGGGATGGAGTGACATTGCCGGGAGCTTAATTTCAACAGAGCGCTCTTTACGCTGAATCGTTTTGCTCCATTGGAGCGTTATTGACATGCCCGTACCCAGAATAACCACCTGGTCTCTTGTGAGCTGCTTACAAGGATCGAAGTTCCCGTTGTCCTGAAACAAGTTCGATCTCCGGAGAACTCCGAAAAAAGCACCAAACACGCAGCCCAGAACACAATATCTTGCCTACACTCAAGGTCCAGCTGGCTTTTTATTATGTGTAGTAATTCAGGGGTGATTGGGGTTGGCTTATCAGTGGCACACCCCTTGCATTTTCCGATGCCCTTAAGTGTTGTCTGGACGTACCACGAGTCCCTGAATGGGTGCGGCAAGCCGCTTTCAAGATGAAGAATGCGAATAATGTTGATGTATTGCTTGATGGAGGACGGTTTCAAACCTCGGGCTAGGTACGCTGCGTATTGCGCAACAGTCTGCTCGTTCACAGGCACTGGCATTATGTCCATCTCCGCACAGAAACGTAAATACGAGGTAAGGTGGATGCGGTAAGTCTTCCTAGTGTTATCAGAAAAGGCACTTGCTCTGTAATCCAACACTTCTGCCGTCAGTTGCGCCCCTAATGGGGGCTGCTGGTCTGAAAAACAAGGAACAACAGGGCTTGGTCAGACATATGGTCACACAGGTTGATGTCGGGGGGTCTCCCCCGGTGCCAGAATGTCAACAGACGCACTAAGTCTTCGCGCCGTCTGGGCTCATGGAGGCGGGAAATTGTGTCAGCCATGATGTTTACACTACCAGCCACATGTATCGCCGCGATTTTGCAGTTCACTTTTGCACATTCCCACGCCATTTTACGGAGCAGACTGTTCACATACTTATTAGTCGATCTGCCCTTATTAATGATAGCTTTTGCGACAGTACTATCGGTATGAATAATCACTTCTTGTCCGCACCACATCGGAGCCCATCGTGTCACTGCTTGCACCACAGCGCACACTTCTTTATAGTTAATATGTAGCTCCTTTGCTGCCTGCATGTCTTTTTCAAAGATGGTGTACTGCCAGTCACCTTGCCAAAAGGCACCCGCTGCAATATTACATGCATCTACATGAACATGCTGTTTTGCATTGTGAAAATAATATACTGTGCCGTTAAATACATGCATAAAAGAAAGCCACCATTGTACATCCTTATGAAATTCGCCAGATAGTTTCGCTTTGTGTCGCTGCTGCTGAAGGGGTTTAATCGTGTCCAGTATCCGCCGCAGAAAGAATTTTCCTCCTCTGACAGCCTGACAGGCCCAATTAAGGGACCCCGCTATGCTTTGTAGCTGAGTTTTTGTCGCGCGCTTCTTTCCTCGGATCTGGAGGAGTCGCTGCCGCAGTTGCTGCAACTTGTCACTTCCAAGTGACAGGGTGTTGTTTCGCGTGTCGATGTCGACACCGAGAAACGTGATACGTTGAGTAGGCCCCACCACCTTCTTCCAGCTAATGTTGAAACCCAGTTCCCTCAATAATCTAATTAAAGACAGTAACATGTCATTGCAGTAAGAAATAGTTGGCATATGCCCGCTGCGCCGCGCTGGTAAGGACTGACCACAATGTGTTGCTCTCCCGTTCTTATAGACCCCCGCTGATGCATCACACGTGCAAGCCCCCCGGCAACATGGACATTGCGGCTGGGCTATTCTCCTTGACTTTCACAAGTCCTCTCTCCCCTCTCTTTCTAATTACGGGCCTAAGTGTTGATATCCTGCTTTACTACCCTCTCTTCCCTACCTGCCAACACTGATCCCTTTAGGCCTACCTCAAGTATCTAACATCCTCCTCCTCCACCCGCGGCTAATCTGTCTCGTTTAAATAGAGTTTATCTGACGCTGTCCGCTCTATCTAAACTCACACATATATGGGACCAAATCACCTGTAATTGCTAGTATTCAGTGGTTGGGGTGTGTCTTTGTTCGCCTCACTGTTAATATTCAGGGGCCGCAAGTTCTATCCGTGATTCCAGCAGCCTTTCCTACTTCAAAACACAACTCAAAACATACCTGTTTCGTAAAGCCTTTGCTTAGTCTGAGTAGACTCTCCACAACTCTATTCTGTTTTGGAACTCTCTACCCTGTATTTGCTTTATGGTCTCTTTGTCAATGGTATCTTTGTGTGTGCGCGTGCGTGCGTGTGTGTGTGTATGTGTGTGTGTGTGTGTGTGTGTGTGTGTGTGTACTTTTAACATTGTACACTAAGTTTTGCTTAGTGCTTGGGTTCTTGGTGTTATGTCTCAGTTAAATGTATGCTTTGTATGCTTGTTGATTTGTGCTAGTTTATTCTAAAATCAATTTGTAAAGCGCCTGGAGCCAATTGATGGGACTCGCGCTATAGAAAAGTTATTTATTATTATTATTATTATTATTATTATTATTATTATTATTATTATTATTATTATTATTATTATTATTATTATTATAAAAGTTCGTTTGTGCAGGCCCACGTGCTCGATGAGATATGTAAGATGACATGTTTAAAGGTGGAGGTTGTTGGGTAGCTTGACATGTTTAGTGCACCGAGGCTTTTTGTTGCAGCCTTTCTACGTTCTTCTTCTACAACGAAACGTTTCTGCTGCCTATCTGCGGGATGCTGTGATCTGCGGGACGCTACAACAAGATCGTCCGCGGAGTGATGTAACCAGCTAACCAGCTAACCGGCTAACCAGTTAACCAGCGACTGGGTGTGGCGCCCGATGTCTCCACTGTTTCCTGCTTCGTCGCCACGCCAACCTTCACTTCTTTCGACGGAGCAGTTGTGGAGACTATGAACTAATTACGGGTCGCCCACTCAGTGGCAGAAGAAAAGCTAAGTTGCACCATGTCTCATGCACCCTTATTACCACCTAGTCATCTGTGATATTCATGATTATACTCGAGTGGTGACAGCGTGGGGTGTGTGACACCTGCATAAATTGGCACTTTTAGGCAGATCAGATATATTTCCTAGCTATACACGGGATCAGCGTGTTACTATAATTTTCTATACTTTAACTGGCATTTTTGTCAGTGACCTCTTGGTATTTTACGTTTGAACGTAAAAGAACATATTTTGGAGTGAAGTCTCGAGGGAGGTGGCGTGTTGTTACATAAACAGGCGTCTGAAACTTATACTTTTGTTGATTCTATTTAATTGTATGACTGCGAGAGTGGATTGTGGTGTGGTTAGTTAGTTAGAAGTAACTAACCGTTTCATAATCACCTTATGTGATATATTGAAACGTGACAATGATTGTATTGCCTTTATAACTGCTCCTGTGCCACGGCATTAGCTCAACCGACCGCTCATTTTCTCTTGCCAGCTCTGAAGTTTAGCAGATGTAAATCCAGGATGAACCCTTACACAACATATGCAGCAATTTGCGGACCACTAAAATACAGAGCTATAGCTCTCTCTCTCTCTGTATCTGTCTCCTCTCTCTCTCTCTCTCTCTCCTCTCTCTCTCTCTCTCTCCTCTCTCTCCCTCTCTCTCTCTCTCTCTCTCTCTCTGTATCCTCTCGCTCGCTCGCTCGCTCATTTGAGAAAGTCTCTTGCTCTCGGAGCAGTTTTGTACACGAGAGCAAGAGACTTTCTCGACAGTACAGGGAAGTCCTTCCACAGAACACTCTACCTCTGACTCAAGAAGAAGAGGAAACCCCCAAGGCAACAGAGAAACCAGGCATCCAGATCTGCACCAGTGTTCCACATGTTACCTCAGGAGAAGATCAGAATGACACAGCTCGACAGGCACTCACCTTAGCCCTGATCGACGAACAGTACCCAAAAGAGGCGTGGATCCATGTATACACCGATGGATCAGCAACTAACGCCGTGCTCAATGGAGGTGCAGGCATTCTCATCCAGTTCCCTGGGGGACATACAGCTACATCCAGCGTTGCCACTGGCAAACACTGCACAAACTATAAAGCAGAAGCAGAAGCTCTCATGCAGGCCGCCTCCTTCGTTCAGGACTCCGCAGACCCTTGCTACCAAGTTGTCTTCCTCTCGGACGCCCTTTCAGTCCTTCAGGCCCTAGAGAACGACAAACTCCCACAGCTGGCCAAAGCATTACAGATGGTCAGACAAACCAGAAGAGTTGTCCTCCAGTGGATACCAGCACACTGTGGGATACCAGGAAATGAAAGGGCAGATGAGCTGGCAAAAGAAGGAGCCGTGGAAGACCAACCTGAAAACAGTGTCAGCTTTAGTGAGCAGAAAACAATCATCAAGGCATTGATGAGGCCAAGGACAAACAGAGATGACTACCACACAATGTCCAGAGAGCAGCAAGTCAACCTCATCAGGCTGCGTACTGGCCACAACAGGCTCAATGCTCACATGAACCGAAAGTTCAAGCTGGCGCCATCACCAACCTGTGCCTGCGGTCAAGAGGACCAAACAGCGGAACACATCTTACAGCGATGTCCCTTACTAGATGAGGAACGAAAAGAAGTGTGGCCGTCACCAACTCCCTTGCAGACCAAACTATACGGCAGTCGACAGGAGTTGGAGAAAACGACAACATTTATCACCAGTGCTGGACTGATTGTGTAACCTCTGCGAACGCCAAGAAGAAGAAGAAGCTCGCTCGCTCTCTCTCTCTCCCCCCCCTCTATCTCTCTTTCTCTCTCTCTCTAACCAATTAGTCTGTGTTGTTTTTATTCCTGTGTCTTTCTGACTCGCACACCCCTTCTTTAACCCTTCTTGCTTCCACTCTTCCACTGATGCGGGTGAATTACATAATTTAAACCTACCAAGCTAAATGAATATGGAGCACCCACTTTATCAACAAACAAGTCCTTGAAAAACACCACTCCTTTATGATTGTATTGCCTTTTTCACTGCTCCCGTGCTAACAGCATTTGCTTAAGCGACCGCTCTTACGAGCTCTGTAGTTTAGCAGTTGTAGTTCCAGAATTAGGCCTGACACAACACACACAACATACACAACATACCAGCAGCAATTTGAGGACCACAAAAACGCAGAACAGCTCTGTAGTTTTTTGGTCCGCAAATAGCTGCGAAATAGTGACTGTCCGCATATAGCTGCTTTTTTCAAATCGTTCGCAACGCTATATTAAGAGAAATATCGAAGTAACAGTTTTTTTTACACCTTTGTGTCGAATTCCCTAAACATTTCGCTTACTTTCAACTTTCTATCTCTTCAAACAAAAAAGTCAAAACAGGTCTCATATTACCGCATTTTGACGGATGGACAAAAATGATACACAATGTCCGCAAATAGGCGATTATCCCCCTATGTGTGTGTGTGCGTGTGTGTGTGTGTGTGTGTGTGTGTGTGTGTGTGTGTGTGTGTGTGTGTGTGTGTGTGTGTGTGTGTGTGTGTGTGTGTGTGAGTGTGTGTGTGTGTTTGTTCGGAAGGTGAAAGGAAGCGGCCGTATTGAAGTCAGAATTGAGCGTGCTCACAAGATTGCAGCATGGTTTCCCCAAGAAGTAAACTATATTTTACCTTATATGGGAATTAAAAATGTCACATTTACCATGAAATAACCTTTATTGCAGTCAAAGGAATAGACAAGTTATGTACTCACATGCATGAAGTGTCACTTGGGTCCTGAATGTCACTTGGGTCCTGAATGTCATCACTGTCCTGGAATATTACAAACCAGTTAATGTTGACATACTCTAAACACACACAGATTTTGATGTACGTTTGATGTTAATCTGAAAGTCAAAAACTGAGATACAAAGAGACGTAAGGGCTCTAAAATGATAGGACAACATATTATACACCAAGGGTAAGTTAGGAATTATGCAGAACCAACTTCCTGGTAGCTGAGAGAATAACAAGCCCTGGCATATATGTGTGAACAGCTCAGATCATGGCTCAATGAAGTGTTGTACGATGGTCAACAATAAAGTACAAGATATTGCACTGTAAGTGGTACTGCATTGTTGCTTAGTGTCTGTAGGAAGCTACAATGTGAAAATAGAGAGAAACAAACACGATTCTTGACTTTCATAGGCTTTTTCTACTCGTAGAAGTACAGGTTACTTAAATGTGTTGGTGTAAGTTAAACACGAAACCAGCACAACATAGTAGCAGAGTGATAATATATGCATGTTGAAGGAATATGGAGGACAAAATAAACAACAAGAACCATTACTACCACAACATTATTATTTTTTCTAATTTCAAAGTTCTAAGAGAGAACTTTTTCAATTTAAGGTACCATGTACATGATGAAAAACTTCAGGTTTGCCCATTTCACAATACTGCACCCCTATCCACCACAATTAACAACAAAAAACATCAACAACAACAACAACAACAAAATACAGCAACAACAACGAGAAGGAACAAAGAGACAGTCGCATGCTACTTTTATCATATCAAAACTGAGCTTGATTTACAAAACCTGACTGATGATACAAAGCATAACATCCAATATATGTCAGCAAACATAAAAACAACTAAAATATTAAAAATCAAAAAAAACAAGAAAGGTAGGTTGTTGGAACGTTTGTTATTGACAAAACAAATATAATTATTATATCATTATCAAAATATTAGTTTTAATTTAAAGTCTAGCTGTTCTAAATTCAAAACAAGAGGCGAAGCCTTCAAGGCTCACGTAAGAAATCGACAAACAGTAACACAAACTCAATCACTCCGTCACACACACACACACACACACACACACACACACACACACACACACACACACACACACACACACACACACACACACACACACACACACGCACACACACACGCACACACACATACACACACACACACACGCATACACCACGACCCTCGTCTTGATTCCTCCGCTATGTTAAAACATTTAGTTAAAACTTGACTAAATGTAAAAATAGGGACATTTTGAATGAACATTTCAAAAATGAATTTGTAATGTACCAAGCTGAATATCAATCCCATAGTACGGACCAAGTCAAAAAAATTAAATAAAAAGAAAACACACAAGTAACCAGGTTAGATACGTTTATATCTATAATTAATATTTCGGCACGTTACTGCCTTCTTCGGGATGGTAAACTTGCATTAATATTGTAAAGCGCATTGAGCATATGATTATGCGCTATAGCAAATGTCCATTATTATTATTATTATTATTATTATTATTATTATTATTATTATTATTATTATTATTATTATTATTATTATTATTATTATTATTATTATTATTATTATTATTATTATTATTATTATTTAAGTTATTGAGACATCCCAGTGCACTAAGGGATTTATAGAGCAAATCGAGAAAATTCATTATTGAACGAAGCGCATAGCGCTGAGTTCAATAATTATTTTCGAGATTTGCTCTATAAATCCCTTAGTGCACTGGGATTGTTTCAATAACGATATTGTCAGTACCGCCATAGAAAAAAAGAAGATTCCAAACGCACACTTTGCTACGCGCATTTGAATAGGTATAACTGTGTGGTCAGGTCGTGTACAGTAAGATCTACTTTTGTGTGGGCCGGTGTCTCAAGTGTGTCGTGCTTTCGTCACACGCATTTTAATTTCTGTTGGTAAATTCCAGTGTAGTGTTAAAGCTGAACAGTGATGATCTTTCAGAGAGACCTCATTTGAACTCTGAGAAAGGACTCTGCTCTTCATTATTTGCGATTCGAAACCTTCAGTCGAGCGTCGATGGATTGACTGTGCGGAGTGACTCCCCTTGAATTGACTACCCCACGACACGAAGGACTCGACTGTTCGCACATTTTCAAAATAAATGTGGCATATATCTCGTGTTGTATCTTCACTCATCGGGGAGTCTGATACTAAATATGAACGGTAAGAATGCTCTGAACCCTACACGTATTATATCCCCATCGTTTTTTCGTTCACATTTGCCCAACATGTTAATTTGCTGAGCGGGGTTTATGTCGTCTGCTACTGCTAGGCTAGAACAATCGAACCACTGCAGTCTGCACTGTCACTGAGTCTGCACGAATAAGGCAGCCTGGTAATAAGTCTTATAATTATATGGTAAGAACGTTCTGAACCCTACACGTTTTCGATTACGATTGTTCTTGCCTTGAAATAATAATTCGGAAACCATTCATTTACTGAACTGATGCAGTCGTATTTCAGTGTAGTCTGCTAGAGTCGATCGAATCAGTCTTCCAAATGCTGTGTACGTTATCGGAATAACACTTGTGTTTTCTGTTAGCCGCTGGGAATTGTATACTAACTCATCATTTGGAAATGTGGATGATAAGCTACATGCCACTAACACGGCATATTATGAGAAGAATCTATGCAAGTCGGCGAAAATGAGATGAAACACAGCGGCTTCTAGTTTTAGATCACTGGCACTGGCACAGGCACATGCAATCTGTCAGAAAAAAACCCACTTCTGCTTTAATTGAGAAGCAGGGAATTTATGGTCATTTGGTATTGTGGAGAATATAAGCTACATGTCATTAATTAATTCTGAGGATGAGAGTACAGTCTCGCTTTGGCAAAGGGCGTAAGAATACGCTCTGTGGAAAAGTTAGCGCACTCCAAGAGTGCGCTAACAGATTTAAGCGCATCGCCATTAGCCAATCAACTGGTTCACATCAGTCATGTGACACCAGTACTTACTGACAATTATTATTATTATTATTATTATTATTATTATTATTATTATTAAGCTTATGAAAAGAATGGAGAGAAAAAAATAGACAAAATGTTATGACAATCATTTCAATCAAATTAATTAAAATAAAATTGGCCCTGACAGTGTCCCTAACAGCAAAAAAGGCGTCATCAAATAGCCCTATCAAATATCTGAGAAAAACAACAGAAGTAAATGCCATTAAAAGAGTGTGTTTTGACGTTCACATTGTATGTTTATATTGACCGAGCAGCAATAAGAATTATAAAACATTCTCCTAACTTGTTGATTTTAATATTTTAATAAAGCATCGACAAAAACGTACAGTTGAGTGTATAACACATGCAGCCACAATACACATACCTTCCGATCCCACAGTGCCATGAACTGCTGATAACAAAGATGCTCCCGGAAAAAACTGCTCGATGTCTCCATGGCCAGGTCTATCACCTTCACACTGCCCCACCAGTAACACTCCTTGTTGATCAGATCACGTGTCTTCTTCTCGTCCAGCTCGCTCGCTGCTTTCAGTGTGTACACAGCCAGCTTCTCGAAGCGTCTGCAACGGTCACAGTACTGTGCAGTGTTCCTCTCATATTACCCCATGCAAAGCACAGTGCTCCAAGTCCCTGTTTGACTACACACCAAGCAACACGCTGCGATATGTGTCTTACCTGAAAATCGCAACAATAAAAACAACAGTGTGTCTGACAACGTGAACACATACATTGTAGTTGTGTTCATGCATTTTTATAAATAACTAGTTGACCAAACACCATGTTGAAGGGTGACAATTGCCAGTCACCCGAGATGTTATTATAGATTACACAATGTCACATGCTTTCCTTCTTTGTCCCTACTAAAGCAAGCGTGAGCAAGATTGTATGTTACACGTTTCCGAGTATGATTAGAACAGAATCATATTCGCAACCGCCCCTCCAAAAGCCCCAAAAAGCACACATGGTTTTCATTTCTCCCGTTGTTTTGTTAGACAATCAACTTATCTCGTGTGGAAGAACACGTCTGTCACACGATCAAGTCTGAGTAGCAGGTAATATTCCATTTAAAACTCATGTTGGGAATCCCGAGAGACTTTCTTTGTTTAGTGGGGCATTTGCAGCAAGCCTCTACTTCCGTCAGTGCCCAAATAAACGTTCTTACAACGTAGTTTCAACGTAAACACACAATGTTGGGGTTTGATTGATCACCAACGTGCCCTCAACGTGAAATCCACAACGTAAATCCTGCGTCAGTCATTACCAAATTTTCACCTGCACGGTTTCGTATCGTTTATCAAAGAAATGTATAGATATAAAGCCTTTAACAATTACGCAAGGTGAACAGATTTTCAAATACAGGAGATAGATATGTGCGAAACTATCACCGAATAACAAATGACTCAGTCATACGGTGTCACGATTTAGTGACATGGATTGGAGATAAGAACACTCTGTCGAGTGCCTATCTCCAATTGTGATGGAAAGCGCCTGTGCTTGAGTCGGGGTGACGGTATGAAACCGCTGACAAAGCATAGCGAACCACGAGGATTTCGTTTTGCAGGAGTTCCACGTGCGTGATTTTGCTTGTTTGGCGAAATCGACTGACTGAACTGGATACGGGACACGTGGAGTCACGTGATGTTTTCAAGGTGTTTTGGGGAAGACTTGAAACGGCCCACTTTAACATAGGCACGATAGGAGACGGTACTTGTTCGTCTAAGAGTTGGAGGATTTCAACACGGGGTGATATTTTTGTTTTTATTTTTGCTGCAGCCTTTCTACGTACTCATCGGTACTTATCTACCGGAGCTGTATGCTGTAACCTGGTGTCGGAGCTGTATGCTGTAACCTGGTGTCGCGGTGATGTATGCTGTTGCTGCTGCTGGGATAACCGGTGAGGCCATCACCGTCTGCAGGGGTCTTCCGGCAGGCAGTGACGTCACCTACACGACCACCCGTTGTCTTCAGCAGCCATGGCTGAGTGAGGCGCCTGCTTTCCCCACGGTCCCCTGCTTCGTTCAACGCCGACTGGCACTACAATCAACGAAGCAGTAGTGGGGAAGGACTATTTACGGGTCGCCCACTCCGTAACTGTCACGTTTCAACATTTAAGGTGATTATGAAACGGTTAGTTACTTATAACTAACTAACCACACCACGATCCACTCTCGCAGTCATACAATTAATGGAAACAACAAAAGTATAAGTTTCAGACGCCTGTTTATGTAATAACTCGCCACCTCACTCGAGACTTCACTCCCAAAATGTTATTTTACGTTCAAAACGTAAATAACACGGTCACTGACAAAATGCCAGTTAGAATATAGAAAATTATAGTAACACGCTGATCCCGTGTAAACCTAGGAAAATATAGCTGTCTACAAAAGTGCTAGTTAATGCAGGGATCACACACCCCACGTTGTCACCACTCGAATATAATCACAAATATAAAAGATGACAACGGTGGTAAACAGGGTGCTTAAGACATGGTGCAACTTAGCTTTTTTGCTGCCACTGAGTGGACGGCCTGTAATTTGTCTTTAGTCTCCACAACTGCTCCGTCGAATGAAGTGCTGGTTAGCGTGGTGACGAAGCAGGGAACTGTGGAGACATCAGGCGCCGCACCCAGTCGCTGGTTAGCTGGTTTGCTGGTTAGCCGGTTAGCTGGTTACATAACTCCCCGTAGCGTCCAGCAGATAACAGCCCGCACCAGTAGCCGGTGAAAAAGGAAGACAGAAAGGCTGCAACAAAAAGCCTCGGTACACTAAACATGCCAGCTACCCCTCAACCTCCACCTTTAAACATGTCATCTTTACATATCTCATCGAGCACGTGGGCCTGCACAAACAGACTTTTTACAACAACAAATCAGCTATTTTCCTTCCTTCTCTCCATATCTGCAAAAAACATATACAGATTAGTATTTTAGCGTCACAAAGAGCAAATTATGCGCTAACCTGGAAAGAACAACAGAGAGTATTTCATTCCACAAACACAGACTCGTCCACAGCGTTAAATAATGATTTATTACCTCAAAAAGCCTATGAATGTAGCACTCTCATGGAAGCAAAAACCGCTTCCTCCCTGGAATGGCCTCTGTTCGTCAACAGTGACACACCATCCAACCTCTTGCCGAATACTTTATGCGGTGAAGACCATCCCCGCACGGCGAAGAGAAATTGACGACTCGTCCTCAGCAAACATGTAACAGCGAAAAGGTGGTATCTCGTTGAAGTTCCTTTAGAGCCCTAACTGTGCTAGCAGACCGGCACGTAGATAGAAGTGAAATATCTAGTCGTGATGAAAACCATCATACTCTAAGGACGCAGACATCGATCCTTCTCCTCTTGCCGCTGATTGTCAAGTGTCCAGTTATCATGTCTCAGACAGACAACCTTGACGAAAACACGTGACTAACCTTGTCACATATAAAGTTCAGCTATAGCTGAGTTCTGCTTCGACAGCAGAAATCACCCCCGTGAAATCCGTGCACCACAAAACATCCGTGGTCATTCTGCGCTGTCAACAAAATTCACAACCGTTGACAGTACGCACAGGTGCTTTCTATCGCAATTGACCAAGAGAAGGCACCCCACCGAGTGACACTTTCTTGGTCCATGTCACCAGATCGTGACAGTAACTAAAAGCTAAGTGCACCATTTCATTGCCCCTAACCACCAAGTCACCTTGTGTATTTGTGATTATCTTTGAGTGGTGACGACGTGGGTTGTGACAACTGCACATAACCAGCACTTTTACAGACAGCTATCATTTCCTATCTATACACGGGTTCAGCGTGTTATTATCATTTTCTAAACTTTAACTGGCATTTTTTGTCAGTGACCTTGTTTACGTTTTGAACGTAAAAACATATTTTGGAGTGAAGTCTCGAGGGAGGTGGCGTGATAATATATAAACAGGCGTCTGAAACTTATACTTTTGTTGATTCTATTTATTTGTATGACTGCGAGAGTGGATCGTGGTGTGGTTAGTTAGTTAGTAGTAACTAACCGTTCATAATCACCTTTTGTGATATATTGAAACGTGACACATGGGGGCCAAGCCGGGATTTACTCAGTTAATTTCCAACTGACAAAGACCCACCAATTAAGGATAACTAAGAGCAGATAATCTCGTCAGTGCTCGACTTATTTTTTCTGCTTGGAGCTACCCTTTTTTTGTATAGTTTTTATCATATACCACACCTTAAGCAATTCACATCTTGCAGAAAATGTAAATTGTAATTTGTGAGCTACTGTATGCGCTAACTGTGATTATTTCCCTTTCCTTTGTTTGTGAATCTTTGTTGTTCATTCAGAGTTTTCCGTTGCAGAGAGCTGAGCGGGGTTAGCGGATTTGTTATTCGTTTTACTCAGTGTTCTCTACCTTGTTGTTTTACATTGTATAACAGGTTACTTTTCTACCGTCTTGTTTTACTTGGATTTTTCTCCATATTTTGACTTTGTTGGAATTGGGGGAGAAGGGTCCGAGGACTTCTGTCCTAACCACGGCTGTGGAAAACACTGTGTTTTACCGCAAAAAGCAGCCATAAAATAGGCTACGCGTTTTCTTTCACACCGTTTGGATTTTCTTCTGCGTTTTCTGGTTGCTGGATTTTTGTATCCATTGTTTCATCTTCGCGGGTTCTAGCTATAGCTGCGTTAGACTGTCCTTAGCTTTTCTTCTCAACTATCCATGGCTGAAGAGGGTTCTCCTACGGGGAGACTAGCTTTTGACACTCCTGGCAGTGAGGAACCGACTGATCGAGACGCACGCGCTAGAGCGCGAAGTATCCTTAAACGCAAGGAGTTGGAACGTAAGGAAGACTTAGAGCGACAGACGAGAAAAGAAGAATCCGACAGACAGGAACGACAGGCCGAACGTGACAGACAGGACAAGTAGGACGAACGTGACAGACATGACAAGAAAGAGAAAGACAAACTTGACAGACAAGAAAGAGAACGTGACAAACAGGCCGAACGCGAGCACCAACTGGAGCTGGCGAAGCTTCAGGCAGAGAAGGGTACGCCTACTCAGACTGGCGCGCCGACGTTTGTGACTGACCGAACGAGACTTCCGACGTTTGACGACGACAAAGACGAGCTCGACGATTTTCTGCGCAGGTTTGAGCGTATTGCTTCTGACCAGAAGTGGGAAGAAGGTACGTGGGCTAGCCGCCTTAGCATATGTTTAAAAGGACGCGCCTTGCAGCTCTACAACGCTTTGGAGGACGGCGAGGCGAGGAACTATCAAGCCCTGAAGAAGGCGCTACTCCAGCGTTTCAACTTGACTGCCGAAGCCCACCGACGTCGACTGCGGAACTGCAAGAGACTGAGTGGCGAGCTGAGTCATCTTCTTCTTCTTCTGCGTTCGATGTTGGTGGCCGTGCTAGATCCTCAGACCAGTGGCTGCCAGGAAGTCCGCAGAAAAGCTGAGTCATCAATTCGTGGCACGTCTTAATCTCTACCTGCGGCGCTGGGTTGAGATGGCCGAGAAGAGGTGGGACGTCGACGACCTTGCTGACCTGATTGTGATGGAACAGCTGATGTCCAGCCTGCGACCTGAGGTGGTGACTTTCGTGCAGGAGCACCAGCCAAAGACGACTCAGGAGGCAGCAGAATGGATCAGGGTATACGAAGACGCCCAGGCGATCTCCGGGAAGTCTTCAGGCCCACGGCCGAACAAGTCGGGAAATACCAGTTCTTCAGGACCCAAGGACGGGAAGGACGAGCAGGGACACAAGGGATCAAGTTCCAGGAACGACATCACGTGTTTCTACTGTGGCAAGCGGGGCCACGTCAAGAAAGACTGCCTTAAACGGCAATCTGACCAGAAGGGCGTGCATTTTGTGGCCAGCGAAGAGCTTCGGGACGTCACGAGCACTTGTGGTATTCCGCAACTTTGCGTTCCTTGCTCTAAGAAGCACTTCCAGCCGCATTGTCAAGTCTACGTCAACGGGGTGAAGGGCGAAGGTCTGCGAGACACTGGGGCAGACATGATTGTGGTCCGGGCAAGTTTGGTTCCGGCAAAGGCCTACACAGGCGACAGTTTAAGGGTGAGAATGGCCGAGGCTTCTCACGCGTGCGACTTGAACACAGCCGTGATCAAGGTTGTAACACCGTTGTTCACGGGGACCATTGTGGCCATCGTCATGGACGATCCTCCATGCGACCTGCTCATTCGGAACCGTGTTCAGTTTGTGGACGGCGTCATCAGGGAGGTTCCCGTATATCGACTCCCGACGTCATTTCTGTACTCACGCGGGCCCAGGCGGAACGAGAGAATCAACCTCTCAAACCCTTACCTGCCGCACGTGCAGCCCTGGGAAACGTGACCCCCGTGCTTCTCGCGAAGGCTCAAGGCACTGACCCGACACTAGCAACTCCTCGTGAGCATGCGAAGTCGGGGAAGGTCAAGCTGAGCGGGAAACATGGGAGGTCAAAGTTTCTCAGAGAGAAGAAGTTGCTTTACCGCGAGTTCAGCAACAGGGAAGGACCTTTCAAACAGGTTGTGGTGCCTCGCGAGTTTCGCGAGGGTGTCATGGCAACGGCACACGATTCGATTCTTGGGGGTCACTTGGGCACCAAGAAGACCACGGACCGTGTGTGGCGCCACTTCTATTGACCAGGCATCTGCACGGATGTCCGACGATTTTGTGCGTCATGCAACAAATGCCAGAAGGTGGTTGCCAAGGGAAGGGTGAGGAAGGTCCCCTTAGAAAAGATGCCACTCATCGACGAACCCTTTCGTCGGGTGGCAGTGGACATCATCGGGCCCATCTTGCCTGCGTCTGAGGACGGAAACAGATACATTTTGACCATGGTGGACTACGCCACCCGATATCCAGAGGCCATCCCTCTGAAATCTATCGAAGCCACGCGTGTGGCTGAGGCACTGGTCACCATGTGGTCCCGGCTGGGAATTCCATCAGAAGTTCTCACCGACAGAGGCACTCAGTTCACGGGAGGAGTGATGGCAGAGGCAGCACGACTGCTATCGCTCGAGCAGCATTTTACCACTCCTTACCATGCTCAGTGCAACGGACTGGTGGAAAGGTTCAATGGTACCTTGAAAACCATGCTGAGGAAGCTAGCTCAGGAGAAACCACGCACGTGGGACATGTACATCCCAGCACTGCATTTCGCTTACCGCGAGGTTCCTCAGGAGAGCTTGGGTTTCTCCCCATTTGAGTTGTTGTAGGGCAGACAGGTACGCGGTCCCATGGCTATCCTGCGTCAGGCTTGGACGGATGAAGAAGCTGACGAGGAGGTGCAAACGACAGCGACCTACGTTGTGGAACTCAGGAACAGGATTGAGGAGACCTGCAAACTGGCTCAAGAAAACTTGGGAAGAGCAGCACGGCGTTACGCGCGAGGATTCGACCGCAAGGCACGTCCGCGCAGCTTCAAGATTGGAGAACGAGTGTTGCTACTTCTACCTGTCAAACACAACAAGCTACAACTGCAGTGGCAAGGACCTTTTGAGGTGACAGCGAAGGTGGGCCAGAATGACCACAGGATCGTGATGAACGGGAAAGCACGCCTGTACCACGCCAACCTGCTGCGCGCCTACGTGGAAAGGACTGCCTACGGGGAGAAGGACAAAGACAAGGAGACAAAGAAGGTTGCTGTCATCACGGATGAGGCGAGGGATTGCTCGTTTCAGAGGACGACAAGATTCAGAAGATTCGGGAGGCGGAGCCACCACGCACGATGAAAGAAGTCAGGTCTTTCCTGGGCCTTGCCAGCTTCTGCAGATGCTTCATCCCGCACTTCGCCGAAATCGCACTTCCACTGACCAACCTTACCAAGAAACTACAACCGACCGTTGTAGTGTGGACTGATGAATGCAGCTCCGCATTCAACACATTGAAGAGGCGACTCACCAGTCAGCCTATACTCCGGCTACCAGACCTGAAGAAAGACTTCGTGCTGAGGACAGACGCTTCAGGGAAAGGACTTGGGGCAGTGTTGCTTCAGGAGTAAGAGGGGTTTTTGCACCCTGTTTGCTTCGCCAGCCGTAAGCTGACCTCGGCCGAGGCAGCATATGCAACGGTTGAGCGAGAGTGTCTCGCCATCGTCTGGGGCATACAGATGTTCGATGCGTACCTTTACGGACGACCTTTCTGTCTGGAGACGGACCATCAACCTCTGCAATATCTTCAGGTTGCAAGGTTTGCAAACGCCAGACTTATGCGCTGGGCGTTGATCCTCCAACAGTACCAATTCACGGTACGCGTCATTCCGGGCGCCAACAATGTTGGAGCGGATTTTCTCTCTCGTGCTGTAGAGGAGAACATGACTGGGAGCGAAACCGAGGTTTCGTCTTGAAGAGGGGAGGTGTGTCACGATTTAGTGACATGGATTGGAGATAAGAACACTCTGTCGAGTGCCTATCTCCAATTGTGATGGAAAGCGCCTGTGCTTGAGTCGGGGTGACGGTATGAAACCGCTGACAAAGCATAGCGAACCACGGGGATTTCGTTTTGCAGGTGTCACGATCGGGTGACAGAGACCAAGAAAGTGTCACTCAGTGGAGTGCCTGTTCTTGGTCGATTATGATAGAAAGCGCCTGTACGTGATATTGGGCTACAGCAGAGTTTGCTGACAGTGCTCAATGAGCACGGATGTTTTGTAGCGCACGAGTTTCACAGTGGGGTTTTTTTTTGCTGTCATAGGGCTGACGGTTTTTTGCTGACAGCGCGCACGGGATTTTCAGGGATTGAGTTTCTCGTGTCTTTTTTCTGCTTGGGAGGCAGAATTGTGTATAGCTGGACTGGTTTTGTGACAAGGTCAGTCACGTGTTATTGGCTAGGTTGTCTGAGAGAGACACAAGGGCGGCGCACTTGACACCCAGCGGCAGAAGGGGAAGGATCTAATACACAGTTTCTAGAGTATGATGGTTTTTCACCGAATATTGTATTCGGCACTCTAGGGGAGCTTCCACTAGTTTTTCCTGTCTCACTGCCAGTACTTTGCTGAGGACAAGTCGTCAATATTCCTTCGTCGGCGATGGCTTTCGCATAAGGATTCGACAAGGGGTTCTGGAGGTTTTTGGTCACTGTTGACGAACAGAGGCTGTTCCAGGGAGGAAGCGGATTTTGCTTCCATGAGAGTACAATCATAGGCTTTTGAGGTAATAAATCATTATTTAACGCTGTTGATGAGTCTGTGTTGTGGAATGAAATACTCTCTGTTGTTCTTTCCAGGTTAGCGCATAATTTACTCTCTGTGACGCTAAAATACTAATCTGTATATGGTTTTTGCAGATAGGGAGAGAAGGACGGAAAATGGCTGTTTTGTTGTTGTAAAAAGTCCGTTTTGTGCAGGCCCACGTGCTCGATGAGATATTTAAAGATGACATGTTTTAAGGTGGTGGGTGAGGGGTAGCTGACATGTTTAGTGCACCGATGCTTTCTGTTTGCAGCCTTCGATCCGATTCGTTTCGTTCGTTTCGCTTCGTTACGTTCCTGTAACATCTGCACAGCTGACTCTGGCGGGAACTGTTGAAGCTACGCTAACCAGGAGACCGGCTAACCAGGAGACCGGCTAACCAGCGGACCGGCTAACCAGCGAACCGGCTAACCAGCGAACCGACTAACCAGCATACCGGCTAAGCAGCAGCAGCAGAGATAAAGCTAAGTGCACCATGTCGTACGCACCCCGTTGACCACCGTTGTCTTTTCGTATCTATGATTTCATTGGAGTAGTGACAACGTGGGGTGTGTGACACCTGCACGAACTAGAGCTTTTCGAACAGAACATTCGCATTTAACTATATTTACACGGGTTCAGCGTGTTACTATAATTTTCTACATACTACTGGCATTTTGTCAGTGAACACTGGTTTTTTTACGTGTTGAGAACGTAAAAGGAACATATTTTGAGTGAAGGCTCGAGGGAGGTGGAGAGTTTATACATAAACAGGCGTCTGAAACTTATACTTTTGTTGACTCTATTTAATTGTATGCCTGCGAGAGTGGATCGTGCTGTGGTTAGTTAATTAGTAGTAATTAACCGGTTCATAATCACCTTAAGTGATATATTGAAACGTGACACATGGGGGCCAAGCCGGGATTTACTCAGTTAATTTCCAACTGATAAAGACCCACCAATTAAGGATAACTAAGAGCAGATAATCTCGTCAGTGCTCGACTTATTTTCTGCTTGGTGCTACCCTTTTTTGTATAGTTTTGATCATATACCACACCTTAAGCGATTCACATCTTGCAGGAAATGTAAATTGTAATTTGTGAGTTATTGTATGCGCTAACTGTGATTACTTCCCTTTCCTTTGTTTGTGAATCTTTGTTGTTGTACGTTCAGAGTTTTCCGTTGCAGAGAGCTGAGCGGGGTTAGCGGATTTGTTATTCGTTTTACTCAGTTTTCTCTACATTGTTGTTTCGTATTCTGTAACAGGTTACATTTCTACCGTCGTTTTACTTGGATTTTTCTCCATATTTTGACTTTGTTGGAATTTTTTGGGGGAAGGGTCCGAGGACTTCTGTCCTAACCTAGGCTGTGGGAAACACTCTGTTTCACCGCAAAAAGCAGCCATAAAGTAGGCTACGCGTTTTGTTCTACACCGTTTGGATTTTTCTTCTGCATTTTCTGGTTACTGGATTTTTGTATCCACCGCTTTCATCACCGCGTGTTCTAGCTATAGCTGCGTTAGACTTACTTTGGTAATAAAGCTTTGCTAAAACTAACCATGGCCACAGGGGGATCTCCTACGAGGAGAATAACTTTCGAGACTCCTGGGAGCGAGCAACCGACTGAGCGAGACGCACGCGTTAGAGCCCGAAGCGTTCTAAAACGCTTAGAAGTAGAACGGAAGGAAGAATTTGAGCGACTGACAAGAAAAGAAGAACGTGACCGACAGGACAAGAAGGACGAACTTGACAGACAAGAAAGGGAACGACAGGCTGAACGACAGGCCGAACGTGACCGACAGGACAAGAAAGAGAAAGACGAACTTGACAGACAAGAAAGGGAACGACAGGCAGAACGAGACAGACAGGAAAGGAAAGACGAGCTTGACAGACGAGAACGGAAAGAGAAAGACGAACTTGACAGACAAGAAAGAGAACGAGACAGACAAGAAAAGAAAGACGAACTTGACAGACAAGAAAGAGAACGACAGGCCGAACGTGACAGACTAGACCGGAAGGAACAGGCGGATCGCGATCACCAGCTAGAGCTAGCCAGGCTACAGGCCGAGAAGGGTACGCTTAGTCAGGCTAGCGCGCCGACGTTTGTTGCCGACCGTACGAGACTGCCGACGTTCGACGATGACAAGGACGAGCTCGACGATTTTTTACGCCGGTTTGAGCGCATTGCATCCGACCAGAAGTGGGAAGAGGCCACGTGGGCTAGCCGCCTTAGCACCTGCTTAAAAGGACGCGCATTGCAGCTCTACAACGCTTTGGAGGACGACGAGGCGAGAGACTATCAGGCACTAAAGAAGGCGTTACTCCAGCGCTTCAACCTGACTGCGGAAGCCTACAGACGACGTCTGCGTAACAGCAAGAGACTGAGCGGCGAGCTGAGCCATCAGTTTGTGGCACGCCTTAATCTCTACCTGCGGCGCTGGGTGGAGATGGCCGAGAAGAACTGGACCGTTGACGACCTTGCCGACCTCATAGTCATGGAACAACTGATGTCCAGCCTGCGACCTGAGGTGGTGACCTTCGTGCAGGAACACCAGCCAAAGACTACTCAGGAGGCAGCCGACTGGATCAGAGTACACGAGGACGCCCAGGCGATCTCTGGCAAATCTTCAGGCTCACGGCCGGGAAAATCGGGAAATTCGGGTTCTTCAGGACCCAAGGACGGGAAGGACGATCAGGGACACAAAGGATCAGGTTCCAGAACTGACATCCAGTGTTACTACTGCAACAAGCGGGGCCACGTGAAGAAGGACTGCCACAAGAGACAGGCTGACCAGAAGGGCGTACACTTTGTTGGCAGCGAGGAGTTAAGGGACGTCACGAGCTCATGCACAATTCCACAACTCTGCGTTCCGTGCTCCAGGAAACATTTCCAGCCCCACTGCAACGTTTACGTTAACGGAGTGAAGGGCGAAGGTCTGCGGGACACAGGAGCAGACATGATAGTGGTTCGGGCGAGTCTAGTTCCAGCTATGGCCTACACAGGAGACAGCATCAGGGTGAGAATGGCCGAGGCATCTCACGCTTACGACTTGAACACGGCAGTGATCAAGGTCGTAACACCGTTGTTCACGGGGACCATTGTGGCCGTCGTCATGGACGATCCTCCATGCGACCTGCTCATTGGAAACCGGGTTCAGTTTGTGGACGGCGTCACCAGGGAGGTTCCCGTTTATCGGTCTCCCGACGTCATTTCAGTGCCCTGGGGAACGTGACCCCCGCGCTTCTCGCGAAGGCTCAGGCATCTGATCCGACATTAGCGACTCCTCGGGAGCACGCGAAGTCGGGGAAGGTGAAGCTGAGCGGGAAGCATGGGAGGTCAAAGTTCCTCAGGGACAAGAAGTTGCTCTACCGGGAGTTCAGCAACCAAGAAGGTACATTCAAACAGGTTGTCGTGCCTCGCGAGTTTCGCGAGGGTGTCATGGCAACGGCACACGACTCGATTCTGGGAGGTCATCTTGGCACCAAGAAGACCACGGATCGTGTCTGGCGCCACTTTTACTGGCCAGGCATCTGCACGGATGTCCGACGTTTCTGTGCGTCCTGCGATAAGTGCCAGAAGGTGGTTGCCAAAGGAAGGGTGAGGAAGGTCCCCTTAGAGAAGATGCCGCTCATCGACGAACCCTTTCGTCGGGTGGCAGTGGACATCATCGGGCCCATCTTGCCTGCGTCTGAGGACGGAAACAGATACATTTTGACCATGGTGGACTACGCTACTCGATACCCAGAGGCGATCCCTCTGAAATCGATTGAAGCCACGCGAGTAGCTGAGGCTCTGGTTACTATGTGGTCCCGGCTGGGAATTCCATCAGAGGTACTCACCGACAGAGGCACGCAGTTCACGGGAGGAGTGATGGCGGAGGCAGCACGACTGCTATCACTGGAGCAGCATTTCACCACTCCTTACCATGCTCAGTGCAACGGACTGGTGGAAAGGTTCAATGGCACCTTGAAGACCATGCTGAGGAAACTAGCTCAGGAGAAACCACGCACGTGGGACAGGTACATCCCAGCATTGCTTTTTGCATACCGCGAGGTTCCTCAGGAGAGCTTGGGTTTTTCCCCATTTGAGTTGTTGTACGGCAGACAGGTACGCGGTCCCATGGCTATCCTGCGTCAAGCTTGGACGGACGAAGAAGCTGACGAGGAGGTGCAGACGACAGCGACCTACATCGTAGAACTCAGGAACAGGATTGAAGAGACCTGCAAACTGGCTCAAGAGAACCTGGGAAGAGCAGCACAGCGTTACGCGCGAGGATTCGACCGCAAGGCACGGCCGCGCAGCTTCAAGATTGGAGAACGGGTGTTGCTACTTCTACCTGTCAAACACAACAAGCTACAACTGCAGTGGCAAGGACCTTTTGAGGTGACAGCGAAAGTGGGCCAGAACGACTACAGGATCATGATGCACGGGAAAGCTCGCCTGTACCACGCCAACCTGCTGCGCGCCTACATAGAGAGGACAGCCTACGGGGAGAAGAACAAAGACCAGAAGAACAAAGACAAGAAGACAGAGAAGGTTGCAGTCATCAGGGGTGAAACGAGGGGTTGCTCGTTCTTGAGGACGACCTTTCTGTCTGGAAACAGACCATCAACCTCTGCAATATCTTCAGGTTGCAAGGTTGGCAAACGCCAGACTTATGCGCTGGGCGTTGATTCTCCAACCGTACCAATTCACGGTACGCGTCATACCGGGCGCCAACAATGTTGGAGCTGACTTTCTCTCTCGGGCTGTAGAGGAGAACATGACTGTGAGCGAAACCGAGGTTTCGTCTTGAAGAGGGGAGGTGTGTCACGATCGGGTGACAGAGACCAAGAAAGTGTCACTCAGTGGAGTGCCTGTTCTTGGTCGATTATGATAGAAAGCGCCTGTACGTGATATTGGGCTACAGCAGAGTTTGCTGACAGTGCTCAATGAGCACGGATGTTTTGTAGCGCACGAGTTTCACAGTGGGGTTTTTTTTTGCTGTCATAGGGCTGACGGTTTTTTGCTGACAGCGCGCACGGGATTTTCAGGGATTGAGTTTCTCGTGTCTTTTTTCTGCTTGGGAGGCAGAATTGTGTATAGCTGGACTGGTTTTGTGACAAGGTCAGTCACGTGTTATTGGCTAGGTTGTCTGAGAGAGACACAAGGGCGGCGCACTTGACACCCAGCGGCAGAAGGGGAAGGATCTAATACACAGTTTCTAGAGTATGATGGTTTTTCACCGAATATTGTATTCGGCACTCTAGGGGAGCTTCCACCGGTTATTTCCTTCACGCTGCCACATATTTTGCTGAGGACAAGTCGTCAACATTCCTTCGTCGGCGATGGCTTTCGCATAAGGATTCGACAAGGGGTTCTGGAGGTTTTTGGTCACTGTTGACGAACAGAGGCTGTTCCAGGGAGGAAGCGGATTTTGCTTCCATGAGAGTACAATCATAGGCTTTTGAGGTAATAAATCATTATTTAACGCTGTTGATGAGTCTGTGTTGTGGAATGAAATACTCTCTGTTGTCCTTTCCAGGTTAGCGCATAATTTACTCTCTGTGACGCTAAAATACTAATCTGTATATGGTTTTTGCAGATAGGGAGAGAAGGACGGAAAATGGCTGTTTTGTTGTTGTAAAAAGTCCGTTTTGTGCAGGCCCACGTGCTCGATGAGATATTTAAAGATGACATGTTTAAAGGTGGTGGGTGAGGGGTAGCTGACATGTTTAGTGCACCGATGCTTTCTGTTGCAGCTTTCGTTCGTTTCGTTCGCTTCGCTTTGTTACCTGTTCCGGTAACATCTGTACGGCTGACTCTGGCGGGAACTGTTGAGGCTACGCTAACCAGGAGACCGGCTAACCAGGAGACCGGCTAACCGGCGGACCGGCTAACCAGGAGACCGGCTAACCAGCGAACCGGCTAACCAGCGAACCGACTAACCAGCATACCGGCTAAGCAGCAGCAGCAGAGATAAAGCTAAGTGCACCATGTCGTACGCACCCCGTTGACCACCGTTGTCTTTTCGTATCTATGATTTCATTGGAGTAGTGACAACGTGGGGTGTGTGACACCTGCACGAACTAGAGCTTTTCGAACAGAACATTCGCATTTAACTATATTTACACGGGTTCAGCGTGTTCCTATAATTTTCTACATACTACTGGCATTTTGTCAGTGAACACTGGTTTTTTTTACGTGTTGAGAACGTAAAAGGAACATATTTTGAGTGAAGGCTCGAGGGAGGTGGAGAGTTTATACATAAACAGGCGTCTGAAACTTATACTTTTGTTGACTCTATTTAATTGTATGCCTGCGAGAGTGGATCGTGGTGTGGTTAGTTAATTAGTAGTAATTAACCGGTTCATAATCACCTTAAGTGATATATTGAAACGTGACAGCAGGAGTTCGACGTGCTTGTTTTCACGTGATGTTTTCAAGGTGTTTTGGGGAAGACTTGAAACGGCCCACTTTAACATAGGCACGATAGGAGACGGTACTTGTTCGTCTAAGAGTTGGAGGATTTCAACACGAGGTGATATTTTTGATGTCATCGTGCCTGCTCTGCATAGTACAGGAGGGCTCTTAGGACAAGGGAGGAGTCACCGCCTATCGCCACCATATATGTTTTGACGACGTAGGCGTCAGGTGTTTCTGGGCTGAGGGTTGGAGAATTTCAACGCAGAAGATAAAGTCAGTACCGGGGGTGTGGCTTCTAAAACGTCGACGGGCGTTAGCCATACAAAGGAAGCGGATTCGCTTAAAGGAGAGCTACCTACATAGGCTGTTGAGGTAATAAATCATTATTTAACGCTGTTGACGAGTCGGTGTTTGTGGAATGAAATACTCTCTGTTTTTCTTTCCAGGTTAGCGCATAATTTGCTCTTTGTGACGCTAAAATACTAATCTGTATATGGTTTTTGCAAATATGGAGAGAAGGAAGGAAAATAGCTGATTTGTTGTTTTAAAAGTTCGTTTGTGCAGGCCACGTGCTCGATGAATTATGTAAAGGTGACATGTTTGAAGGTGGAGGGTAAAGGGTTGCGTGGCATGTTTAGTGCACCGATGCTTTTTGTTGCAGCCTTTCTACGTTTTACGCTACGTTTCTACGTACTCATCGGTACTTATCTACCGGAGCTGTATGCTGTAACCTGGTGTCGGAGCTGTATGCTGTAACCTGGTGTCGCGGTGCTGTATGCTGTTGCTGCTGCTGGGATAACCGGTGAGGCCGTCACCGTCTGCAGGGGTCTTCCGGCAGGCAGTGACGTCACCTACACGACCACCCGTTGTCTTCAGCAGCTGAGTGAGGCGCCTGATTTCCCCACGATTCCCTGCTTCGTTCAACGACGACTGGCACTCCAATCAACGAAGCAGTAGTGGGGAAGGACTATTTAAGGGTCGCCCACTCCGTAACAAAAAGCTAAGTGCACCATGTCATTGCGCCTTCAACCACCAAGTCACCTTGTGTATTTGTGATTATCTTTGAGTGGTGACGACGTGGGTTGTGACAACTGCACATAACCAGCACTTTTACAGACAGCTATCATTTCCTATCTATACACGGGTTCAGCGTGTTATTATCATTTTCTAAACTTTAACTGGCATTTTTTGTCAGTGACCTTGGAGTCTGGAGTGAAGTCTCGAGGGAGGTGGCGTGATAATATATAAACAGGCGTCTGAAACTTATACTTTTGTTGATTCTATTTATTTTTATGACTGCGAGAGTGGATCGTGGTGTGGTTAGTTAGTTAGTAGTAACTAATCGTTCATTGTGATATATTGAAACGTGACATACGGCTTGTTATGAAATTAGCGCCGATGTACCGCGCAATGTATTTGATTGTTTTGGCGTTCCAAATGCGTCCGCTTACATTTTCTGGCATCATGAATGCATCAACGAGAATTGAAGGGAAAGAATGCTACAAATATAATTGTGTACGTTTAAAGTTGATCTACTGTGCTCTTCAAACCTCTTGTTGTATTTTGTAAATTGGCGCAAGGGGGGGGGGGGGGGGGGTGGGGGGCAGAATACATGAAGCTAATCTCTGTGATTGTCTATACGTGCGTGTGTGTGTGTGTTTGATTACACGTGTTAGTGTGTGTGTGTGTGTGTGTGTGTGTGTGTGTGTGTGTGTAGGTGGTTTTACCGACAAATGGGGACGATTGTCACTGGAGAGCAGTCAAATGGGGACGCTTCCGACAAACGGGGACGTCCCCATTTGTCGGCCCGTGCGACCCCATTTGACTGGATTTGAGCAGATTGAGCGACCCCATTTGACTGCTTCCTAGCATCCCTGTGGACAAACGGACTGGATTTTCACACAGATTCATACACATATTTTAGCTCTGCACTTTGTGGTCTGCTCAACTAAACCATGTGATTTTTATCATGTGACTTCAAATGACTTTACAGTAACTGCTTTCATCAGAATTCAGTTTCTATTCAAATGCAGTCAAACTAAAACATTTATTTGAATAAAAAAAAAAAAAAGTTGCTTTTAATATATTTTATTCAGAGTATTTTGAAAGAGTTCTGATTATTTGATCACGGTTTTTTTTGTATTAAAACAAAAACAAACACAGAAACATATACATTCCTGTAAAAAAAAAAAATGATTACAATTATTTTGTTATGAGATTTATTTTAGGTTAATTCGAAGTGTTGTGTCTTTGTCATTTGTTGGTTTGTGCAGTGCAGTTGTTTTGTCAGTTATTCTTCTCTTCATTTGTTCTATCGTCTTTCTTCTTCTTTTTTGTGTGTGTATTTTTGTGTTTTTGTGCCTGAAGAAGACCCTTAGGTCGAAACATTGCTTTTTGGTCTCTTTATTGTTCCCTCTCACGTCCAGTCGCCATTGTTTAATACATGTTTTAATGTGTTTTGTATAATCCGGAAGCAGGAATTTAAAACCTATGTATATATCAAGGGAAAAGTCTGGGTTGTGGCACTCGATCACTAGGTGGGGCACTGCCCTTTGCTCCCTGTTACCCGAGTTCCAATCCTCGTGGTAAGGCGTCCGCCCCGTGATCGGGAGGTCGTGGGTTCGAACCCCGGCCGGGTCATACCTAAGACTTTAAAATTGGCAATCTAGTGGCTGCTCCGCCTGGCGTCTGGCATTATGGGGTTAGTGCTAGGACTGGTTGGTCAGGTGTCAGAATAATGTGACTGGGTGAGACATGAAGCCTGTGCTGCGACTTCTGTCTTGTGTGTGGCGCACGTTATATGTCAAAAGCAGCACCGCCCTGATATGGCCCTTCGTGGTCGGCTGGGCGTTAAGCAAACAAACAAACAAACCCGAGTGCCAACAACAATAGGATGAGCATCAGAAGCGAAGATAAAGAGGGAATTTTTTTCTCTGCGCGCGCGCCAGCAAGCAGGATGTCTCAGAACTGAAGCGGTAATAGTATGATCTAATTACAGGCGATGGGTTTATGGGTCACGTGATTATATATATGAAGTCTTCTATCGCGCGCGTATCTCCAGACTCGGACTCAAGGCGCAGGAATCTATTGATGCCGTGTGAGATGGAATTTTTTACACAATACATCATGCATTCACATCGACCAGCAGATCGCAGCCATTTCGGCGCATATCCTACTTTTCACGGCCTATTATTCCAAGTCACACGGGTATTTTGGTGGACATTGTTTTATCTATGCCTATACAATTTTGCCAGGAAAGACCCTTTTGTCAATCGTGGGATCTTTAACGTGCACACCCCAATGTAGTGTACACGAAGGGACCTCGGTTTTTCGTCTCATCCGAAAGACTAGCACTTGAACCCACCACCTAGGTTAGGAAAGGGGGGAGAAAATTGCTAACGCCCTGACCCAGGGTCGAACTCGCAACCTCTCGCTTCCGAGCGCAAGTGCGTTACCACTCGGCCACCCAGTCCACGTGATGTGGGGGCGGAGCCAAACATTGGTTGATACTTACTGTGTTGACATTAGTTCATTGGCCCCGCCCCAACATCATATGACTTACTAATCCATGGGCTATCATTGGTTCATGTTTTTG
>NC_090252.1:72618433-72653118 GCF_037325665.1 Littorina saxatilis
TAATAATTTTCAGATTTGTTTTCCCTGTTAATGCTGATGCCACAGTACTAGTTGATTTTTATAGGGAGAAAATGGTTTTGTTTTAAAATGTTCATTATGTACATTGCTTTGTAATTTTGTTAACACATTAATTTTGTGAAACGCCCAGAACCATGTCAGGATTTGCAATACATAAAAAAACTTTATTATTGTTTTATCTTTTTATATTTAGTCAAGTTTTGACTAAATATTTTAACATCGAGGGGGAATCGAAACGAGGGTCGTGGTGTATGTGCGTGTGTGCATGTGTGTGTGTGTGTAGAGCGATTCAGACTAAACTACTGGACCGATCTTTATGAAATTTGACATGAGAGTTCCTGGGTAGAAAATCCCCGAACATTTTTTTCATTTTTTTGATAAATGTCTTTGATGACGTCATATCCGGCTTTTTTGAAAGTTGTGGTGGCACTGTCACGCCCTCATTTTTCAACCAAATTGGTTGACATTTTGGTCAAGTAATCTTCGACAAAACCCGGACTTCGGTATTGCATTTCAGCTTGGTGGCTTAAAAATGAATTAATGACTTTGGTCATTAAAAATCGGAAAATTGTAAAAAAAAAAATAAAAATTTATAAAACGATCCAAATTAACGTTCATCTTATTCTCCATCATTTGCTGATTCCAAAAACATATAAATATGTTATATTCGGATTAAAAACAAGCTCTGAAAAATAAATATATAAAAATTATTATCAAAATTAAATTGTCCAAATCAATTTAAAAACACTTTCATCTTATTCCTTGTCGGTTCCTGATTCCAAAAACATATAGATATGATATGTTTGGATTAAAAACACGCTCAGAAAGTTAAAACAAAGAGAGGTACAGAAAAGCGTGCTATCCTTCTTAGCGCAACTACTACCCCGCTCTTCTTGTCAATTTCACTGCCTTTGCCATGAGCGGTGGACTGACGATGCTACGAGTATACGGCCTTGCTGAAAAATGGCATTGCGTTTAGTTTCATTCTGTGAGTTCGACAGCTACTTGACTAAATAGTGTATTTTCGCCTTACGCGACTTGTTTATGATTACTATTACCATTATCAGTATATAAGAGGGACCACGCTTATACCGAAACTGCAATTTAAACAAAATTAATGTTGAAGAAATCAAAAATACATCGAACACATTTCACGCTTTGATTTAACTTATGTTTCCAGCTCGTCACAGACACAGCCTAAGTGCGAAGGCCTGTCTTGAAGCAGAAACGCTTTTGGTGTTCTAGTCGCTTCACACTTTAAGTCAAGTGTCATTCAGTCCGTCTCTCACAATATCACACCTATCCGCGAAAATAGGCAATAGGCCATGATGGGCCATATGTCAGGGAACAGAAGTAGCTCGCTGACTGTCTGATTTTTTTCCCGAGATTTTATTACCTCTCTGGGCCATAAGATGTGGACTACCTTGGGATGGGACAATAAAGTAATGAGAGAGAAAAATCTAATATATTCCTTGACTTTGGGGTAGCGCGACTCTGTTGCAGCTAACTTTCATGTGGGAGAAATAGGCCCTGTCGGAGAACAGAAGTAGCTCGCTGAGTGTCTGATTTTTTCCGAGCTTTTATTACCTCTCTGGGCCATACGATGTGGACTACCTTGTGGTTTGTTTGTTGTTTGTTACGTGTAAGGATTACCCACATGACAAGCAAACAATACATAATTCGTTTGATCTTATCGAGGTTATCGTTCCGAATAAGTTGTTGTATATACTGTAAACATTCCACTTTTAAACACATTTTTAAAACACCTGTTGTGAACACTGAATGAATTACTCTTTTACAAAAATAACACATGAATAACACACACTAAATAATGTTTACCATTTGTGCTACTTTTACCAGTTGAATTAAACAAACTTCACCAACAAAGTATTGCGACAAATTACGCACCCGAATTAAGGCATTAATTCCCATGTCATTTTGTTCAATTTGTCTATGCTACTACCCGTAGTACATGTAGTATGTAGTCAAAATAGTCGGAAAGTTTCAAAGCAAACTAACAAGTCCTTGCTGACATACAGCGCTTTTTCGCATAATGCCCCTCGTAATTAACGCAAAAAACTCCCGTTTTTGACCGCACATACGATCGACACCTGCATCAGAAGGAATAGCATAGAACACAAAATATGCGAGCGTGTGAATCCGTGATTTGTAAAAATGTAAAACAATCGCCCCGCGATTTACAAATCACGTAAATGCGCCGGATATTTTCTTGTCATCTCCAAAGTCAAGGGATCTATTAAATGTTTTCAATAAGGAATCAGAAAGGTCATATACATTCCGCTCCGCGCATATCTATTAAAATCCTTCGGCAACAAATTATTGCGACAAATTACGCACCCAAATTAAGGCATTAATTCCTATGTCATTTCGTTCAATTTGTCTATGTACTACCCGTAGTAGCTTACATGTAGTATGTAGGCAAAATATTCGGAAAGTTTCAAAGCAAACTAACAAGTCCTTGCTGACATACAGCGCTTTTTGGCATAATGCCCTTAGTAATTGACGCAAAAACTCCTGTTTTTGATCGTAAATGCGATCGACACCTGCATCAGAAGGAATCCCGTCGCGATATAACCTTCGTGGTTGAAAACGACGTTAAACACCAAATAAAGAAAGAATCAGAAGGAATAGCATAGAAGACGTAATATGCGAGCGTGTTAACCCGTGATTCGTAAAAATGTAAAACAATCGCCCCGCGATTTACAAATCACGTAAATACGCCCGATATTTTCTTGTCATCTCCAAATTAAGTCAAGGGATCTATTAAATGTTTTGATTCTTATTTCATTACTTTTTTGTCCCATCGCTGGGATATTCGGGTCAATTCCCCCCAATGGAAGGCTAGCAGGAACAAAGTCGCGCTTCCTCCAAATCAGGGGATCTATCAGATGTTTTTTCTTCTTTACTTCATTGTCCAATCACTGGGAAATTCGGGGCGTTTCCTCCCTGTGGAAAGCTAGCAGCAACAGAGACACGCTACCTCAAAGTCAAGGGATATATTAGATTGTTGTTTTTCATTACTTTATTGTCTATTCGCTGGGAAATTCGGGTCGCTTCCTCCCAGTGAAAAGCTATCAGCAACCGAGTCGCACTACCCCAAAGTCAAGGGATATATTAGATTTTTTTTCTCTCATTACTTTATTGTCCCATCGCTGGGAAATTCGGGCGCTTCCTCGCAGAGAAAAGCTAGCAGCAACAAAGTCGCGATACCCCGAAGTCAAGGGATCTATAAGATGTTTTTGTCATTAATGTATTTTCCCGTCGCTGGGAAATTCGGGTCGCATTCTCCCAGAAGAAAGCTAGTAGCAACAGAGTTGCGCTACCCCAAAGTCAAGGGATCAATTAGATTTATTTAATTCTTTTCATTATTTTATTGTCCCATCGCTCAAAAATTCGGATTTGTTTTCTTTATGCTAAAAATCGTAATATTTTATCTATCGAGTCCAAACCACCCCCACCACCCAGCGTGGACGGCTTCACTGTGTCACAATGTGGATGCAAAGAAAGACAAAAATATCTACTGAAAGAGCACACGCCGACGACGAGCAATATCTAGTAAAACTGCAGACGGGTCACCTGCAGACTCAGCCGTGTGTGTATGTGTGTGTGTAATCCAGCAGCGTGCTTACAACAACAACAACAACAACAAACACAAAAAACACCTAATAAAAAATGTTTTAAAAAAACCACAATAAATACCGGTTAAGCGATATGAAACAAATCAGTCAATCTGTCGCTCGAAACAAAAATATCAACACTAAAAACCAGCCATATATGACGTAATGTGAGTAGTTTTGACAGCATCGCTGATCACCTACCTTAATTCTGTTTTCACATATTAATGTTTAAAACAAACATAAACTTTGAAAATAATTCTCTGAGAATGTTAGGACAGTTCCACTCATCTTGAACTCAGGTCAAAAGGAGTTCAGGTCATTCTCTCCCTGACAGGATGCCTTGAGATTCCTTGTCTGGCAAGGAAACCGATTTTTGTGTGTGTGTGTGCATATTTAGAGCTTTTTGTAATGTATTATTGATATAAGCAGATTCGCGATCGTCGATAATGATTTTTCATGGTGTTTTGTCATTTTAAAATTACGAAGGAATTGAAATGTAAGACAGTTTCAAGCGAGCTATTTTTCGCGGCTGTATTTACTGTGCAAACAATTCTAAATATGACAAAAGTGTCACGTGATAATCAACCGTTTGGTTTCGGCGCTCACTGGAGCAGACGATTTTTTCTGTAACCAGTTGACAGAGATGAAACCATATATTACGGTCTCCTTCCGGCAGCAGTCCCAAAATTTCGACTTGTTTTGACCTTAGAACGATGTCTTTATCATAACTGTGAAGAACAGAACGGAGATCACTGTCGAAGTCGGCCAATCTGCAATCATTTTCGTCTCGCGAACACTGATCTCAAATTTAGATCAGTGCTCGCGAAAAACATATGGGAGATAACTCTGTATTCTTTTTTTTTATATAGATTCGCGTAGGACTGTAGCGTCCGGTCAGAGAGACAACTGGCAATAGCCGTGGAGCGATGCTTATCAGAATGAGTTCCACTGAGTCCACCATAATCAAATATAGTGCCGAAAAATTAAAGCTTCTTTTTTAATACAATAACAGGATAGATTGTTCCAAAAAAAACTACTGAAAATTGGCCATTTTGACCTCCATAATGTAACATCTTAAAAGTAAGTGTAGTTGGACCTGTCTTTAACGACAGTTTGAAACTGTCTACCCGAGTTGTTATCGCAATTAAAGAAAGCCGCCGTTGGCTACTCGGGTGGTGTCTTATCGCTTTCAAGAGTATGTCAAGAGTATGTCAAGAGGTGTGTATGGGGTGCACTCAAGCGCAGAAGACAACGTGATTGCATTCGGCTAACTGAGAGCCGTCCCGTCCGTCTGATACGTTTAGCAGTCGGTATAGCGAGATGGTAGTGTATGAATTTTATGTATTGGTGATGTAGAGATAGTACAATGTAATTAAAAAAATAAATTTAAAACAAACATGATTTTAAAGGTTGTGAAAGACAGGTTGTGAACGTTAGTTTGGGCCGAAACTGGCAGCCGCAGTCCGTTTAGACATGTGATCGCAGTTGACAAGTAAGCAATATCTTAAAACATGTCGCGTAGACGAAATTAATACATTCAGTCAACCCTTCGAACTCACATTATGAAAGACAATACGAAGACAAAACTCAATACCTGTGTCGATTTCATACCTGACGGCGACCGCTATCGCGTTCACGCCACAGAAAGCCAGTATAGCGCAGTAGTGTAAAGCGCTTCTTATGAAATTGTGCTTTTTCTATTGTATATTTGTGACCCTCCACCACGGAATGAGTCGCATGTCACCTTTGCATGATTTTCATATTTTTACATGTTCCTAAAGAGTTTGTTATGCTCTATCCAGTGGTGAAAACCGTTTTAGAAAAGAGCGGAAACTGTTTGAGTTATACGCCTGTGACTAAGGTGACCCTCACACTGTTACCATACACTCTCCGGACTTATATCAAGCCTAGCGCAGAACCGCGCGAGGTGACATGCGACTCATTTCGTGGTGGAGGGTCACATTTTTTTCGAGCTTGTTTTAATCCAAACAGGACATTAAACGTTGTATGTATTTTTGACCAAAATAGGACATTTTACACAGATCGAAACAGTCAGTGTTCCTCCGAGACCGCGCTAGCGGTCGAGGTGAACGACTGTCGAGATATGTGTAAATTGTCATATTTTGGTAAAAAAATACAAATAAAATTTATGTATCTGGGTAGAATTTCTTGTAGTTTTTATGATTGAACGCACACAAACATGCACTATTTTGTAGTCTCGGCTGGCCGCCTAAACAGACGTTTTGTCGGCCTCTGACGTCACATAGCTCAAAGAAGGGAAATCCAGTGTTCAATCGATACACATAGATTTGTTTATGGAATCAGAAAATGATCAAGAATAAGATTACATCTTTTTGGATCGATTCATCACATTTTATTTTTAAATACAATTTTCTGACTTTTAATGGCCAAACTCAAAAAATAATTTGCAAGCTTTAATCCTGAAATGCAATCCTGTTGTCCGGATTTTGTGGAAAGTTACTTTTACAGAATTTTAATCAAATGAATCCAAAAATGAGGGTGTGACAGTGCCACCAAAACTTGTACAAAATGCCAGATATTACGTCATCAAAGAAACGTATCCTCCAGTAGTCCAGTAGTTTTCTCTGAATGGCTCTACACATACATACACACAGACCCACAGACCCACAGACACGTACTACGTAGGCCCTACACCACAACCCTAGTCACGATTCCCCATCTAAGTTAAAACATTTAGTCAAAACTTTACAATATGTTAAAAAATATATATATATATATATATTTCGTGTGGTCGTTATAGACAAAGTGGTGGACAAGCTTTCATTGGACAGGTTTGATTGCACGATCGGACTAAAGATTCAAACACACCGATTGGCTTCAAGGGAGCCCGGGTAGCTCAGGTTGTGGACTTGTGATCCTAGGGTCGCGGGTTCGAATCTCGGCCGGGGCCCAGATATGTCATAATGATATACTACAACAACAAAAGTTCATGGAAAGATAGAAACGCTTACTTGCGTTGCAACTTTCAAAACATTTAAGAGTAATTCGCAGTCGGCTGCAGGTCGAACATCATGGAAAATTACATATGAAAATCCGGACGAGGAAGTAAACTTTACCAAAACATTATTGCGAGAAATGTCGCGACAAAACTGCCGGTTGTTGTTATTTTTCTACCTCAAATGCACTCGACATCTGCATGAGTAGGAATAGCATAGAACACAAAATACGCATGCTAACTTAACAAGACAACATGTTCTAGGTAGATAATGTTTGACTTTCTTCTCTCATGTAAAAGTTGTATATCATCTATATTGTTGTATCATAACAGAATTCAGACGTTCAAACGATTTCTGAAACAGACGTGTGCTGCCTGCTACATATATCATTAAACAAATCAAGCCAGTGATGTTGAGAAGAAAAAATATCGACAACCAACTATACCACAACGACAACAATCGATAATTTTGCGCACAAAACAAAAAAAACTTTCGGGAAATAGAAGTCAAGTAAGCTGATCAACTGAAAGAAGAATGAATCTGAATGCACATATTTTTTCTTCTTTACCCCTGTCTCCACCCCCTGACCTTGGTTCGGCGCGTCGTTAACAGATACTATGATTTGACACGATCGTTACCTCACAGACGACACGACTCGCCGCGTCTACCTCTCCCTGTGTGCTTCTGTAGCGGCATGTATAGGATGAAAAATATTAATTAATTTATTTTTGTTGTTGAGCAACGGTTTTTACGAACACATAGTGTTAAATAAAACCTTGAAAGAAAAATGATTGTTGTGTATGCATGAACCGCGCACAAGTTCTATCACGCCTCTTCTGAGCGGCTCCCGTTCCACCAAGGGCAACATTTTTTTCTGCCAACGATTTATTGCATGAAGAAATCAAGTTGACACCTTCTTCGAGCTTCGTGGTCCGCCAGTAAAGTAGCGCACATACTAAATACATTCATCCATTGGCCCAAATGGTCATGTGATAAACCCAACGCTCCGCCCACTCCACTCAAAACACTTGACCGCCGCGTCAATGAAATCTTTGCTGGTGTTTATTGGATGGTCTGTTTTGTTACAGGCCGAACGCTGCCCGTCTTACAGAAGGCTCATAAGACCGCGTAAAAGCCATACCACGTTGAAATCAGCGGTTCTCTTCTAAAAGCGTGATTGACATTGTCAGTTAGTCAAGCAAACGAATGCACGCGTTCACGCATGCACACACATTAATATACGTTTGTTCTGCGAATTGTTTGCTTGTTTCTCTATGATTTGTTAATGCGTGCGCGTGTTTGTATGTGTGTTTATCACCAGTCGACATAATTACTGAAATACTCAATTCTTTGGACGCAACAGCACTCTGCACTTTCAAGCATGTACTACATGTACTGTTTTTGTACATGGGGTTAACACACGTTGTTTTGCATAGAAATCTTAATTCGTTAAGCGGGGAATACTTTAAAAAACAAAACCCACATGTTTTAACGATTCACGTAATGTTGCTTAGCTAACACAACAATTCGCCAAGAAAAATGTACTTAGCATACCCATTCCTAAAACGAGTATAAAGGATCTTAGTTGGAAAAAAAAGGGAAGTTTTGTTTTTGTTTTTTAAGTAAGTCGCCCAAGCGCTCTATCAACTTGGCTAAAAACAAATCTTTGAAAAAAAACACAACTAACTACACACACACACACACACACACACACACACACACACACACACACACGAAAAAATAAAAGAAAAGAGAAACACACACTAATGTGACATGATATAACTGAGTTTGCTGAAAACTGACGAAAAAGTACAAGACCGGAAAATCGCAAATGCTTACGCATAAACTTTTACAATTTCTTAGAAGCGCTCCGAACAGACACAATCACACACTCACATGCAACTTGGAAAAGCACTTCACTGGACAGTTCGGGTTGCAATTTTGGTTATTGTAATTATGTAACCACACACGTACCATCTGAACATCAGTGTCTAAGTGTTCAGTTATTCACACGGGTTTCATCTGCTTGGGTAATGGATTACAACTAAATAGCACTGAAAAAATTAATTTAAAGAATCAAGAATCAAACGCAAAAGAGATTATCGCCAGAAGGTGAAATCCTGTTTGTATGAAAAGAAATAATCGGCAACGGTAACGGAGCATTTTACAGTTAGTTATTTCAGATGTTTCCAAATTACATCACTGCGAATGTCTCTTGGGCTTCGAAAGGTGGATGTCGCCGGGGAAAAATCACTAAAACGGCTTATTTATTTCTTTATTTGTAAATGAAGTCCTTCCAATACGTATCAATGATTTGGATCACCACCTCAGGTTTGCCTAGGAAGGCGTAATCAATATTTTCAATTTTACGCCGGCAATAAATGTTTACTTTGCGCGTAAAACATATATTAAGAGCGTACAATTCATCAACAGTAATTAAAACAAACAGAAAATCAACAAACTAACTTACAAACAAGCAAAGGGACACGAGAAGAAAAACAAGTCGCGTAAGGCGAAAATACAATATTTAGTCAAGTAGCTGTCGAACTCACAGAATGAAACTGAACGCAATGCAACGCAGCAAGACCGTATACTCGTAGCATCGTCAGTCCACCGCTCACGGCAAAGGCAGTGAAATTGACAAGAAGAGCGGGGTAGTAGTTGCGCTGAGAAGGATAGCACGCTTTTCTGTACCTCTCTTCGTTTTAACTTTCTGAGCGTGTTTTTAATCCAAACATATCATATCTATATGTTTTTGGAATCAGGAACCGACAAGGAATAAGATGAAAGTGTTTTAAATTGATTTCGAAAATTTAATTTTGATAATAAATTTTATATATTTAATTTTCAGAGCTTGTATTTAATCCGAATATAACATATTTATATGTTTTTGGAATCAGAACATGATGGAGAATAAGATGAACGTAAATGTGGATCGTTTTATAAAAAAAATATTTTGTTTACAATTTTCAGATTTTTAATGACCAAAGTCATTAATTAATTTTTTAGCCACCAAGCTGAAATGCAATACCGAAGTCCGGGCTTTGTCGAACATTACTTGACCAAAATTTCAACCAAAACTGAGGGCGTGACAGTGCCGCCTCAACTTTCACGAAAAGCCGGATATGACGTCATCAAAGACATTTATCAAAAAAATGAACAAAATGTCCAGGGATTTCCTACCCAGGAACTCTCATGTCAAATTTCATAAAGATCGGTCCAGTAGTTTGGTCTGAATCGCTCTACACACACACACGCACATACAGACACAGACACAGACACACACACACACACACACACACACACACACACCACGACCCTCGTCTCGATTACCCCCTCTACGTTAAAACATTTAGTCAAAACTTGACTAAATGTAAACAAGTCGCGTAAGGCGAAAATACAACATTTAGTCAAGTAGCTGTCGAACTCACAGAATGAAACTGAACGCAATGCCATTTTTCAGCAAGACCGTATACTCGTAGCATCGTCAGTCCACCGCTCATGGCAAAGTCAGTGAAATTGACAAGAAGAGCGGGGTAGTAGTTGCGCTAAGAAGGATAGCACGCTTTTCTGTACCTCTCTTTGTTTTAACTTTCTGAGCGTGTTTTTAATCCAAACATATCATATCTATATGTTTTTGGAATCAGGAACCGACAAGGAATAAGGTGAAAGTGTTTTTACATTGATTTGGACAACTTAATTTTGATAATAATTTTTATATATTTAATTTTCAGAGCTTTTTTTTTAATCCAAATATAACATATTTATATGTTTTTGGAATCAGAAAGTGATGGAGAATAAGATGAACGTAAATGTGGATCGTTTTATAAATTTTTATTTTTTTTTACAATTTTCAGATTTTTAATGACCAAAGTCATCAATTAATTTTTAAGCCACCAAGCTGAAATGCAATACCGAAGTCCGGGCTTTGTCAAAGATTACTTGACCAAAATTTCAACCAATTTGGTTGAAAAATGAGAGCGTGACAGTGCCGCCTCAACTTTCACGAAAAGCCGGATATGACGTCATAAAAGACATTTATCAAAAAAATGGAAAAAAGGTCTGGGGATTTTCTACCTAGGAACTTTCATGTCAAATTTCATAAAGATCGGTCCAGTAGTTTAGTCTGAATCGCTCTACACACACACACACAGACACACACACACACGCACACACGCACGCACGCACATACACCACGACCCTCGTCTCGATTCCCCCTCTACGTTAAAACATTTAGTCAAAACTTGACTAAATGTAAAAAACAGAGACAGAAATGGGGGAGGGGAGCATATGGGGAGGTGGAGAGAGGCATTACAAAAACTTTCCTGTTGACGAAAGCAAAATGACGCGAAATGAACCCAATGATGGTTTTTTTCAAAAGTAATGTAGTAAGCTTACAAAAGTGTTCTTTTTTGGTTTGTTTTATGTGTTTTCCTTTTAACAGCCAACTGTCGCCCAATTAGGGACTGCTCTACATTATGCAAATGAATATGAATAGTTAATGGTTGAAAAGTGTGAAAAAGAGAGAGAAACAAAGAGAGAAACAGACTGGTAGAGAGAAGATGGAGAGAGGGAGGGAGGGATTCAAAGAACTGTTGCCGAAAGCAAGGCATCTCGAGATAATGGCCTATAACCTGTTCAGGTAAGTATGTTAAAAGCAATTAACCGCTGAACTCATCCTCTCTAAAGAGTACACTTCACACCAATCGCTGAAGTTTTCAAGGGGTCATAGAGTACACACATTGGACACTAGAGAGGCCGTAAAAGGGTCGCGTTGCCATTGGTCAACCTGACCACGTGATCAGCCTCGGCACAAAGCTACGTCCGTGGTCATGGAAACCCTTTCTAGTTCAGTCCTGGCTCGGAACAGTTTTTTTGTGGGGTTTTTTTCCGAACGATGTAGGCGTCTCCCAGGAATTGTTTTGGTTGGCGTGCGGAGCGGAGAGTTACAAATTACTTTAAAAGAAAACACTTTGGTTACTTCTCAGAGTGTTATGTATGGTCCGACTGAGGTGCCAGTAGCGGATGTTTTAAATGGAAACAAATTGAAACAACTTTTACAGCCCGGACTTCGGTATTGCATTTCAGCTTTGTGGCTTAAAAATTAATTAATGACTTTGGTCATTAAAAATCTGAAAATTGTAAAAAAAAAATAGGCCTATTTTTTTTTATAAAACGATTCAAATTTACGTTCATCTGATTCTTCATCATTTTCTGATTAAAAAAACATATAAATATGTTATATTTGGATTAAAAACAAGCTCTGAAAATTAAAATTACAAAAATTATGATCAAAATTAAATTTTCGAAATCAATTTAAAAACACTTTCATCTTATTCCTTGTCGGTTCCTGATTCCAAAAACATATAGATATGATATGTTTGGATTAAAAACACGCTCAGAAAGTTAAAACGAAGAGAGGTACAGAAAAGCGTGCTATCCTTCTCAGCGCAACTACTACCCCGCTCTTCTTGTCAATTTCAGTGCCTTTGCCATGAGCGGTGGACTGACGATGCTACGAGTATACGGTCTTGCTGAAAAATTGCATAGCGTTCAGTTTCATTCTGTGAGTTCGACAGCTTGACTAAATGTTGTATTTTCGCCTTACGCGACTTGTTTAAAATCAAGAGTCAAACTGACACAAAGATTTTCACCTTCCATTTCTCTGTAATGGAGGCACGCAGAGGCACGACGTAGAGAGAGCGTCAGATAACCGCGACGTAGGTTTGGGGAGTCGGGTCGGGCACTAAGAGTACAGTTTATTTTTACAGAACTGTACATTAATTATCGCAACAGGTTTAAACAGTTCGCTTTACATTTGATTCTGTCTCTCTCTGTCTGTGTCTGTCTGTGTCTGTCTGTCTGTCTGTCTGTCTGTCTGTCTGTCTCTCTGTCTGTCTCTCTGTCTGTCTGTCTGTCTGTCTCTCTCTGTCTCGCTCTCTCTCTCTCTCTCTCTCTCTCTCTCTCTCTCTCTCTCTCTCTCTCTCTCTCTCTCTCTCTCTCTCTCTCTCTCTCTATCTCTCTTTTTTTGTCGTTGGAATTTGAATTTAAACATATCTTTGAACATAAAACATAATTGTCAGAACGATTTCGAGTGAACAGACTTCGGTGTGTACGAACACAGATAACCCTGTGGGCTGCTGTCACATTTTAGGTTTCTATACAATGAGAAAATAACAAAGTGTTGTTGACTTTTCATGCAAGGAGGTCGATCCTTGCAATTTTGCATATTATGTTTGTTCTCGTATGTTAGCTTAAGACGGGAAAGTCAGACGCAAGCGAAGGGAAATTACCAGATCACGCTCACAAGTGTGTACTAAAAGTCACATCAAATCCAATCTTCGGCCACTGTGAGGCCACTAAATGAGAAACAGATGACAGGCACTCCGCCACTTCTGCTGAAGGACATAGCAGGTACTTGGCTACACTTCACTGCGCCACATGAGTGATTCCATTTTCCGTTCGGCAATCAGTCTGTCTCACGCACAAATTGTCAAGGGTAATTTTAAACTGAGTCTAATTTTGTCAGACACTGGGCAAGTTTTAATACCGGACCTTCAACATTGACGATTGGGGTCTAAAAAACACATTCCTTCCTTATAAACGATTCAGAGAAAATACCCCCCCCCCCCCCCACTTTATACCCCCACCCCCTTGCATTTTGAAATCTCCTAACATTATCTGAAATTGAAGCTGGCGTTAGAAAGCGTAACTGAAACCCCACCGCTGTTAATCTCCTTCTCGATAAAAGAAGATATACACGTATTGTACGGCCGTTTTCTCAAGGCTGTCCAAATGAAGTGCTATCTGAATTTAACTCTTAAAAAAAAAAAAAGACTAATATGGGTTTTTTTTTGGTTTTTTTTTAATAAGCCACGCCCCGGACTGCGCGCGCAACACATGCAGACGACGCATATATGTGTAGTAAGTTTGTCGGAACTTTGGCGGAGTAATTTGATAGAGTTTTTAGATTGTGTCAACGACTGTAGACGTGATGTAACTTACAGATAAATTATATCTGAGCTTAAAAAAGTGTTTATTTTCAATAAAAATCGGTTCGGGTAGCGATGTGATGTTAATCTAGCAAATCAACAGGGCTACTTCCTAATGGACCGAAGTTCTGTGGGACTGAAGAATCATCAACCGATGTGAACTGCTATTTGTTTAGGTGGTTCAGTCTTTCCCCATCGGCAGCCCTGTAAGCTTACATTTACTGAAAAAATCCTGTTTCATTTTTCTCTTTGAGTAAGAATATTTGTCCGCAGCTTACGGACTAACCCGTTCGATAGTATTACTTGGGTATAAACTTCCTTCCCAGATTGTCTCTGTCTCATCGAAAAATTACACAAACATTTTTCAATTTACAATATTTTACTTTGTCATTTTTTTCCCTGTTCGACGACTCTTCCGACTATGTGAGTGTGTATGCGTATGTTGAATCCGATTACGCTTGTCCGCTAAACTGAAACGTGATCGAAATGACATTCGATCGATATTGACACTAACTAGTTTTTAAAAAAAATGTATTCACACGCATACGCACACGTGCACTTTTGCAGTCCCATGCACTGACCGCTGGTTCTACCTTGTGCGCTTGTCCGGAGTTTTTTTTGGTTTCTTTTTTAATTTGAGGTAATCGATAATAGCGTGGCATGAAATACAATTTTGCGAAAACCCGGTGAAAACATATCGCTCCAATGAATGCTGTCCATCATGTGCGAGGTCGGGAAAAGTGTTACACGTATCGCATGAAAACAAAGAGTGTACAGATAAAACTGAAAAGGAATTAAAGCGGAGAAGTCGGCAACTCAGTCAAACCACCTCTAATAAAGTGACAAATAGTACTAAACTATCGACTACTAAGATTCATTTGATTTTGTAACCAAGAATTTAGTTTTTGTTTTTGACGGCGCCATCAATTTAAAAGAAATGCATCTTTTCCGGCCGGGTCATACCTAAGACTTTAAAATTGGCAATCTAGTGGCTGCTCCGCCTGGCGTCTGGCATTATGGGGTTAGTGCTAGGACTGGTTGGTCAGGTGTCAGAATAATGTGACTGGGTGAGACATGAAGCCTGTGCTGCGCATAATTTACTCTCTGTGACGCTAAAATACTAATCTGTATATGGTTTTTGCAGATAGGGAGAGAAGGACGGAAAATGACTGTTTTGTTGTTGTAAAAAGTCCGTTTTGTGCAGGCCCACGTGCTCGATGAGATATTTAAAGATGACATGTTTAAAGGTGGTGGGTGAGGGGTAGCTGACATGTTTAGTGCACCGATGCTTTCTGTTTGCAGCCTTCGATTCGTTTCGTTCGTTTCGTTCGTTACGTTCCTGTAACATCTGCACGGCTGACTCTGGCGGGAACTGTTGGAGCTACGCTAACCAGGAGACCGGCTAACCAGCGGACCGGCTAACCAGCGGACCGGCTAACCAGCGAACCGGCTAACCAGCGGACCGACTAACCAGCATACCGGCTAAGCAGCAGCAGCAGAGATAAAGCTAAGTGCACCATGTCGTACGCACCCCGTTGACCACCGTTGTCTTTTCGTATCTATGATTTCATTGGAGTAGTGACAACGTGGGGTGTGTGACACCTGCACGAACTAGAGCTTTTCGAACAGAACATTCGCATTTAACTATATTTACACGGGTTCAGCGTGTTACTATAATTTTCTACATACTACTGGCATTTTGTCAGTGAACACTGGTTTTTTTACGTGTTGAGAACGTAAAAGGAACATATTTTGAGTGAAGGCTCGAGGGAGGTGGAGAGTTTATACATAAACAGGCGTCTGAAACTTATACTTTTGTTGACTCTATTTAATTGTATGCCTGCGAGAGTGGATCGTGCTGTGGTTAGTTAATTAGTAGTAATTAACCGGTTCATAATCACCTTAAGTGATATATTGAAACGTGACACATGGGGGCCAAGCCGGGATTTACTCAGTTAATTTCCAACTGATAAAGACCCACCAATTAAGGATAACTAAGAGCAGATAATCTCGTCAGTGCTCGACTTATTTTCTGCTTGGTGCTACCCTTTTTTGTATAGTTTTGATCATATACCACACCTTAAGCGATTCACATCTTGCAGGAAATGTAAATTGTAATTTGTGAGTTATTGTATGCGCTAACTGTGATTACTTCCCTTTCCTTTGTTTGTGAATCTTTGTTGTTGTACGTTCAGAGTTTTCCGTTGCAGAGAGCTGAGCGGGGTTAGCGGATTTGTTATTCGTTTTACTCAGTTTTCTCTACATTGTTGTTTCGTATTCTGTAACAGGTTACATTTCTACCGTCTTGTTTTACTTGGATTTTTCTCCATATTTTGACTTTGTTGGAATTTTGGGGGGGAAGGGTCCGAGGACTTCTGTCCTAACCACGGCTGTGGGAAACACTTTGTTTCACCGCAAAAAGCAGCCATAAAGTAGGCTACGCGTTTTGTTCTACACCGTTTGGATTTTTCTTCTGCATTTTCCGGTTGCTGGATTTCTGTATCCACCGCTTTCATCACCGCGTGTTCTAGCTATAGCTGCGTTAGACTTACTTTGGTAATAAAGCTTTGCTAAAACTAACCATGGCCACAGGGGGATCTCCTACGAGGAGAATAACTTTCGAGACTCCTGGGAGCGAGCAACCGACTGAGCGAGACGCACGCGTTAGAGCCCGAAGCGTTCTAAAACGCTTAGAAGTAGAACGGAAGGAAGAATTTGAGCGACTGACAAGAAAAGAAGAACGTGACCGACAGGACAAGAAGGACGAACTTGACAGACAAGAAAGGGAACGACAGGCTGAACGACAGGCCGAACGTGACCGACAGGACAAGAAAGAGAAAGACGAACTTGACAGACAAGAAAGGGAACGACAGGCAGAACGAGACAGACAGGAAAGGAAAGACGAGCTTGACAGACGAGAACGGAAAGAGAAAGACGAACTTGACAGACAAGAAAGAGAACGAGACAGACAAGAAAAGAAAGACGAACTTGACAGACAAGAAAGAGAACGACAGGCCGAACGTGACAGACTAGACCGGAAGGAACAGGCGGATCGCGATCACCAGCTAGAGCTAGCCAGGCTACAGGCCGAGAAGGGTACGCTTACTCAGGCTAGCGCGCCGACGTTTGTTGCCGACCGTACGAGACTGCCGACGTTCGACGATGACAAGGACGAGCTCGACGATTTTTTACGCCGGTTTGAGCGCATTGCATCCGACCAGAAGTGGGAAGAGGCCACGTGGGCTAGCCGCCTTAGCACCTGCTTAAAAGGACGCGCATTGCAGCTCTACAACGCTTTGGAGGACGACGAGGCGAGAGACTATCAGGCACTAAAGAAGGCGTTACTCCAGCGCTTCAACCTGACTGCGGAAGCCTACAGACGACGTCTGCGTAACAGCAAGAGACTGAGCAACGAGCTGAGCCATCAGTTTGTGGCACGCCTTAATCTCTACCTGCGGCGCTGGGTGGAGATGGCCGAGAAGAACTGGACCGTCGACGACCTTGCCGACCTCATAGTCATGGAACAACTGATGTCCAGCCTGCGACCTGAGGTGGTGACCTTCGTGCAGGAACACCAGCCAAAGACTACTCAGGAAGCAGCCGACTGGATCAGAGTACACGAGGACGCCCAGGCGATCTCTGGCAAATCTTCAGGCTCACGGCCGGGAAAATCGGGAAATTCGGGTTCTTCAGGACCCAAGGACGGGAAGGACGATCAGGGACACAAAGGATCAGGTTCCAGAACTGACATCCAGTGTTACTACTGCAACAAGCGGGGCCACGTGAAGAAGGACTGCCACAAGAGACAGGCTGACCAGAAGGGCGTACACTTTGTTGGCAGCGAGGAGTTAAGGGACGTCACGAGCTCATGCACAATTCCACAACTCTGCGTTCCGTGCTCCAGGAAACATTTCCAGCCCCACTGCAACGTTTACGTTAACGGAGTGAAGGGCGAAGGTCTGCGGGACACAGGAGCAGACATGATAGTGGTTCGGGCGAGTCTAGTTCCAGCTATGGCCTACACAGGAGACAGCATCAGGGTGAGAATGGCCGAGGCATCTCACGCTTACGACTTGAACACGGCAGTGATCAAGGTCGTAACACCGTTGTTCACGGGGACCATTGTGGCCGTCGTCATGGACGATCCTCCATGCGACCTGCTCATTGGAAACCGGGTTCAGTTTGTGGACGGCGTCACCAGGGAGGTTCCCGTTTATCGGTCTCCCGACGTCATTTCAGTGCCCTGGGGAACGTGACCCCCGCGCTTCTCGCGAAGGCTCAGGCATCTGATCCGACATTAGCGACTCCTCGGGAGCACGCGAAGTCGGGGAAGGTGAAGCTGAGCGGGAAGCATGGGAGGTCAAAGTTCCTCAGGGACAAGAAGTTGCTCTACCGGGAGTTCAGCAACCAAGAAGGTACATTCAAACAGGTTGTCGTGCCTCGCGAGTTTCGCGAGGGTGTCATGGCAACGGCACACGACTCGATTCTGGGAGGTCATCTTGGCACCAAGAAGACCACGGATCGTGTCTGGCGCCACTTTTACTGGCCAGGCATCTGCACGGATGTCCGACGTTTCTGTGCGTCCTGCGATAAGTGCCAGAAGGTGGTTGCCAAAGGAAGGGTGAGGAAGGTCCCCTTAGAGAAGATGCCGCTCATCGACGAACCCTTTCGTCGGGTGGCAGTGGACATCATCGGGCCCATCTTGCCTGCGTCTGAGGACGGAAACAGATACATTTTGACCATGGTGGACTACGCTACTCGATACCCAGAGGCGATCCCTCTGAAATCGATTGAAGCCACGCGAGTAGCTGAGGCTCTGGTTACTATGTGGTCCCGGCTGGGAATTCCATCAGAGGTACTCACCGACAGAGGCACGCAGTTCACGGGAGGAGTGATGGCGGAGGCAGCACGACTGCTATCACTGGAGCAGCATTTCACCACTCCTTACCATGCTCAGTGCAACGGACTGGTGGAAAGGTTCAATGGCACCTTGAAGACCATGCTGAGGAAACTAGCTCAGGAGAAACCACGCACGTGGGACAGGTACATCCCAGCATTGCTTTTTGCATACCGCGAGGTTCCTCAGGAGAGCTTGGGTTTTTCCCCATTTGAGTTGTTGTACGGCAGACAGGTACGCGGTCCCATGGCTATCCTGCGTCAAGCTTGGACGGACGAAGAAGCTGACGAGGAGGTGCAGACGACAGCGACCTACATCGTAGAACTCAGGAACAGGATTGAAGAGACCTGCAAACTGGCTCAAGAGAACCTGGGAAGAGCAGCACAGCGTTACGCGCGAGGATTCGACCGCAAGGCACGGCCGCGCAGCTTCAAGATTGGAGAACGGGTGTTGCTACTTCTACCTGTCAAACACAACAAGCTACAACTGCAGTGGCAAGGACCTTTTGAGGTGACAGCGAAAGTGGGCCAGAACGACTACAGGATCATGATGCACGGGAAAGCACGCCTGTACCACGCCAACCTGCTGCGCGCCTACATAGAGAGGACAGCCTACGGGGAGAAGAACAAAGACCAGAAGAACAAAGACAAGAAGACAGAGAAGGTTGCAGTCATCAGGGGTGAAACGAGGGGTTGCTCGTTCTTGAGGACGACCTTTCTGTCTGGAAACAGACCATCAACCTCTGCAATATCTTCAGGTTGCAAGGTTGGCAAACGCCAGACTTATGCGCTGGGCGTTCATTCTCCAACCGTACCAATTCACGGTACGCGTCATTCCGGGCGCCAACAATGTTGGAGCTGACTTTCTCTCTCGGGCTGTAGAGGAGAACATGACTGTGAGCGAAACCGAGGTTTCGTCTTGAAGAGGGGAGGTGTGTCACGATCGGGTGACAGAGACCAAGAAAGTGTCACTCAGTGGAGTGCCTGTTCTTGGTCGATTATGATAGAAAGCGCCTGTACGTGATATTGGGCTACAGCAGAGTTTGCTGACAGTGCTCAATGAGCACGGATGTTTTGTAGCGCACGAGTTTCACAGTATGGTTTTTTTTGCTGTCATAGGGCTGACGGTTTTTTGCTGACAGCGCGCACGGGATTTTCAGGGATTGAGTTTCTCGTGTCTTTTTTCTGCTTGGGAGGCAGAATTGTGTATAGCTGGACTGGTTTTGTGACAAGGTCAGTCACGTGTTATTGGCTAGGTTGTCTGAGAGAGACACAAGGGCGGCGCACTTGACACCCAGCGGCAGAAGGGGAAGGATCTAATACACAGTTTCTAGAGTATGATGGTTTTTCACCGAATATTGTATTCGGCACTCTAGGGGAGCTTCCACCGGTTATTTCCTTCACACTGCCACATATTTTGCTGAGGACAAGTCGTCAACATTCCTTCGTCGGCGATGGCTTTCGCATAAGGATTCGACAAGGGGTTCTGGAGGTTTTTGGTCACTGTTGACGAACAGAGGCTGTTCCAGGGAGGAAGCGGATTTTGCTTCCATGAGAGTACAATCATAGGCTTTTGAGGTAATAAATCATTATTTAACGCTGTTGATGAGTCTGTGTTGTGGAATGAAATACTCTCTGTTGTTCTTTCCAGGTTAGCGCATAATTTACTCTCTGTGACGCTAAAATACTAATCTGTATATGGTTTTTGCAGATAGGGAGAGAAGGACGGAAAATGGCTGTTTTGTTGTTGTAAAAAGTCCGTTTTGTGCAGGCCCACGTGCTCGATGAGATATTTAAAGATGACATGTTTTAAGGTGGTGGGTGAGGGGTAGCTGACATGTTTAGTGCACCGATGCTTTCTGTTTGCAGCCTTCGATCCGATTCGTTTCGTTCGCCTCGCTTCGTTACATTCCTGTAACATCTGCACGGCTGACTCTGGCGGGAACTGTTGAAGCTACGCTAACCAGGAGACCGGCTAACCAGGAGACCGGCTAACCAGCGGACCGGCTACCCAGCGAACCGGCTAACCAGCGAACCGACTAACCAGCATACCGGCTAAGCAGCAGCAGCAGAGATAAAGCTAAGTGCACCATGTCGTACGCACCCCGTTGACCACCGTTGTCTTTTCGTATCTATGATTTCATTGGAGTAGTGACAACGTGGGGTGTGTGACACCTGCACGAACTAGAGCTTTTCGAACAGAACATTCGCATTTAACTATATTTACACGGGTTCAGCGTGTTACTATAATTTTCTACATACTACTGGCATTTTGTCAGTGAACACTGGTTTTTTTACGTGTTGAGAACGTAAAAGGAACATATTTTGAGTGAAGGCTCGAGGGAGGTGGAGAGTTTATACATAAACAGGCGTCTGAAACTTATACTTTTGTTGACTCTATTTAATTGTATGCCTGCGAGAGTGGATCGTGCTGTGGTTAGTTAATTAGTAGTAATTAACCGGTTCGTAATCACCTTAAGTGATATATTGAAACGTGACAGCAGGAGTTCGACGTGCTTGTTTTCACGTGATGCTTTCAAGGTGTTTTGGGGAAGACTTGAAACGGCCCACTTTAACATAGGCACGATAGGAGACGGTACTTGTTCGTCTAAGAGTTGGAGGATTTCAACACGAGGTGATATTTTTGATGTCATCGTGCCTGCTCTGCATAGTACAGGAGGGCTCTTAGGACAAGGGAGGAGTCACCGCCTATCGCCACCATATATGTTTTGACGACGTAGGCGTCAGGTGTTTCTGGGCTGAGGGTTGGAGAATTTCAACGCAGAAGATAAACTCAGTACCGGGGGTGTGGCTTCTAAAACGTCGACGGGCGTTAGCCATACAAAGGAAGCGGATTCGCTTAAAGGAGAGCTACCTACATAGGCTGTTGAGGTAATAAATCATTATTTAACGCTGTTGACGAGTCGGTGTTTGTGGAATGAAATACTCTCTGTTTTTCTTTCCAGGTTAGCGCATAATTTGCTCTTTGTGACGCTAAAATACTAATCTGTATATGGTTTTTGCAAATATGGAGAGAAGGAAGGAAAATAGCTGATTTGTTGTTTTAAAAGTTCGTTTGTGCAGGCCACGTGCTCGATGAATTATGTAAAGGTGACATGTTTGAAGGTGGAGGGTAAAGGGTTGCGTGGCATGTTTAGTGCACCGATGCTTTTTGTTGCAGCCTTTCTACGTTTTACGCTACGTTTCTACGTACTCATCGGTACTTATCTACCGGAGCTGTATGCTGTAACCTGGTGTCGGAGCTGTATGCTGTAACCTGGTGTCGCGGTGCTGTATGCTGTTGCTGCTGCTGGGATAACCGGTGAGGCCGTCACCGTCTGCAGGGGTCTTCCGGCAGGCAGTGACGTCACCTACACGACCACCCGTTGTCTTCAGCAGCTGAGTGAGGCGCCTGATTTCCCCACGGTCCCCTGCTTCGTTCAACGACGACTGGCACTACAATCAACGAAGCAGTAGTGGGGAAGGACTATTTACGGGTCGCCCACTCCGTAACAAAAAGCTAAGTGCACCATGTCATTGCGCCTTTAACCACCAAGTCACCTTGTGTATTTGTGATTATCTTTGAGTGGTGACGACGTGGGTTGTGACAACTGCACATAACCAGCACTTTTACAGACAGCTATCATTTCCTATCTATACACGGGTTCAGCGTGTTATTATCATTTTCTAAACTTTAACTGGCATTTTTTGTCAGTGACCTTGGAGTCTGGAGTGAAGTCTCGAGGGAGGTGGCGTGATAATATATAAACAGGCGTCTGAAACTTATACTTTTGTTGATTCTATTTATTTGTATGACTGCGAGAGTGGATCGTGGTGTGGTTAGTTAGTTAGTAGTAACTAACCGTTCATAATCACCTTTTGTGATATATTGAAACGTGACATACGGCTTGTTATGAAATTAGCGCCGATGTACCGCGCAATGTATTTGATTGTTTTGGCGTTCCAAATGCGTCCGCTTACATTTTCTGGCATCATGAATGCATCAATGAGAATTGAAAGGTAGGAATGCTACACATATAATTGTGTACGTTTAAAGTTGATCTACTGTGCTCTTCAAACCTCTTGTTGTATTTTGTAAATTGGCGCAAGGGGGGGGGGGGGGGGGGTGGGGGGCAGAATACATGAAGCTAATCTCTGTGATTGTCTATACGTGCGTGTGTGTGTGTGTTTGATTACACGTGTTAGTGTGTGTGTATGTGTGTGTGTGTGTGTGTGTGTGTGTGTAGGTGGTTTTACCGACAAATGGGGACGATTGTCACTGGAGAGCAGTCAAATGGGGACGCTTCCGACAAACGGGGACGTCCCCATTTGTCGGCCCGTGCGACCCCATTTGACTGGATTTGAGCAGATTGAGCGACCCCATTTGACTGCTTCCTAGCATCCCTGTGGACAAACGGACTGGATTTTCACACAGATTCATACACATATTTTAGCTCTGCACTTTGTGGTCTGCTCAACTAAACCATGTGATTTTTATCATGTGACTTCAAATGACTTTACAGTAACTGCTTTCATCAGAATTCAGTTTCTATTCAAATGCAGTCAAACTAAAACATTTATTTGAATTAAAAAAAAAAAAAGTTGCTTTTAATATATTTTATTCAGAGTATTTTGAAAGAGTTCTGATTATTTGATCACGGTTTTTTTTGTATTAAAACAAAAACAAACACAGAAACATATACATTCCTGTAAAAAAAAAAAATGATTACAATTATTTTGTTATGAGATTTATTTTAGGTTAATTCGAAGTGTTGTGTCTTTGTCATTTGTTGGTTTGTGCAGTGCAGTTGTTTTGTCAGTTATTCTTCTCTTCATTTGTTCTATCGTCTTTCTTCTTCTTTTTTGTGTGTGTATTTTTGTGTTTTTGTGCCTGAAGAAGACCCTTAGGTCGAAACATTGCTTTTTGGTCTCTTTATTGTTCCCTCTCACGTCCAGTCGCCATTGTTTAATACATGTTTTAATGTGTTTTGTATAATCCGGAAGCAGGAATTTAAAACCTATGTATATATCAAGGGAAAAGTCTGGGTTGTGGCACTCGATCACTAGGTGGGGCACTGCCCTTTGCTCCCTGTTACCCGAGTTCCAATCCTCGTGGTAAGGCGTCCGCCCCGTGATCGGGAGGTCGTGGGTTCGAACCCCGGCCGGGTCATACCTAAGACTTTAAAATTGGCAATCTAGTGGCTGCTCCGCCTGGCGTCTGGCATTATGGGGTTAGTGCTAGGACTGGTTGGTCAGGTGTCAGAATAATGTGACTGGGTGAGACATGAAGCCTGTGCTGCGACTTCTGTCTTGTGTGTGGCGCACGTTATATGTCAAAAGCAGCACCGCCCTGATATGGCCCTTCGTGGTCGGCTGGGCGTTAAGCAAACAAACAAACAAACCCGAGTGCCAACAACAATAGGATGAGCATCAGAAGCGAAGATAAAGAGGGAATTTTTTTCTCTGCGCGCGCGCCAGCAAGCAGGATGTCTCAGAACTGAAGCGGTAATAGTATGATCTAATTACAGGCGATGGGTTTATGGGTCACGTGATTATATATATGAAGTCTTCTATCGCGCGCGTATCTCCAGACTCGGACTCAAGGCGCAGGAATCTATTGATGCCGTGTGAGATGGAATTTTTTACACAATACATCATGCATTCACATCGACCAGCAGATCGCAGCCATTTCGGCGCATATCCTACTTTTCACGGCCTATTATTCCAAGTCACACGGGTATTTTGGTGGACATTGTTTTATCTATGCCTATACAATTTTGCCAGGAAAGACCCTTTTGTCAATCGTGGGATCTTTAACGTGCACACCCCAATGTAGTGTACACGAAGGGACCTCGGTTTTTCGTCTCATCCGAAAGACTAGCACTTGAACCCACCACCTAGGTTAGGAAAGGGGGGAGAAAATTGCTAACGCCCTGACCCAGGGTCGAACTCGCAACCTCTCGCTTCCGAGCGCAAGTGCGTTACCACTCGGCCACCCAGTCCACGTGATGTGGGGGCGGAGCCAAACATTGGTTGATACTTACTGTGTTGACATTAGTTCATTGGCCCCGCCCCAACATCATATGACTTACTAATCCATGGGCTATCATTGGTTCATGTTTTTGGCGCTAAACTATCTGACAGGTAAAGAACTATTTTGATGTGACACGTTATTACTTGGTGCAAATACGCGCAGTGTTTAAAACCACTTGGCGGACAGAACTGTGCATTCTCACAATTCGACACTTACTACATCCATAATAACCACACCGTTGATCAATCGCTGAGAAATGGCACAAATGACAGTTGGGGAAAACATTCAGAAGTTGGAATGATCTTACTGAACGGCTGGCAGACTTTTCCAGAAATAACGATTTGGTGTACGTGGTCAAATACAGTCGTGCTGTTCAACTTGCGAACAAGAATTCAAAACAGCCCTTTCCAGACGAACTGAAGTATGCATACGCAAAACTTGTGTGCAAGTACTCAGGAAAAGGACGACTCACAGGCCGAGGTGCGAAGAGGAGCAATGGGTAAGCGGATTAATATTTAGTTGCTATACTTCTTATGCGTTCTTGTCACAGATAGTAACTCGTATGAATGTTTAATTTTAATATTATTATTTTTTTTTTTTTAGGTTTACAATGTTTCAACATTCATTCCAGTATCGACTGACATTTTAACGAGTGCGGAAAGTCTGTCTGTCTGTCTGTCTGTCTGTCTGTCTGTCTGTCTGTCTGTCTGTCTGTCTCTGTCTCTCTCTCTCTCTCTCTCTCTCTCTCTCTCTCTCTCTCTCTCTCTCTCTCTCTCTCTCTCTCTGCGCGCACTTCTTCTTCCTCTTCTTTGTCGGACAGATTTTTCACACAAATGACCAGGAAACCAGATTACGTAAGCCGTGTCAGCTGTACCCTTTGTAAAAGTCAGCGTAGCTCGAGAACGGCATTGAAATATTTTCGGTGTTCTTTACCTTGCCCAAGAAGCAGAGCATAAGAGTATACGTCACACACTCGAGTCAAGGACGTCGTAAAATGGCCCTCGGTCAAGTTTTCACCGAGAACCATTTTATGATGTCCTTAACAATTATGTGTTAGTCGGCTTAGAATATGCGCGCAGGTTTCAAAGTTTTGATCCATTCGATTATCTCAACAGACATCCTTTGATTGTAAAGTTGAATGCGGGCACATGATGGTTGAAAATACTTAACTTGAAAGTTTCCCGCTGTGGTAGATTTTTATGGTGGTTGTCACACAGGCAGCGACGGCTTTACTGGTCGGACCCAGTTGTGCGTTACCTCGCTTTTGCCTTTAATGACTGACTGACTGGCTGACTTTGGGGATTAACGTCCTCTGAGGTAACTAGGATCTATTTGGGAACATTTACCGTGATACTGTAAGAGGAGCAAGAAAAGAAAAGAAAAATGATGATGATGATGATGATGATGATGATGATGATGATGATGATGATGATGATAGAAAGAGAGAAAGAAAGAGAATAGTGAGAGAGAGGGGAGAGAGAGAAAAAGAGAGAGGGGGAGAGAGAGGGAGAGAGGGAGAGAGAGAGAGGGGGAGAGAGAGAGAGAGAGGAGAGAAAAAGAGAGAGAGAGAGAGAGAGAGAGTGAGAGAGAGAGAGAGAGAGAGAGAGAGATATTTAGAACCGACTCCAGACGATGGGAAATGATGTAAAGATACATTTGACGTAAAGCGAGTGACGCAATTTCACTAGATTTTTTCGAACTTTGATCATTTAGATTCCAAGTGAGCGGGTCGGCATTGCACACTCAGAGGATGGGCGGTGCTTTGCTATTCCGTGAAGCACCCACCGACAAAACTAGCTTTTCTGTACTTTTTTTTTTTAGATAAAGAGAGTATTATCTCGCAGCATTTGAAGTGTCATTCTTTAGAATAAATCACGTTGGTATTGTTGATTTAAATTTGTACTTTGTCTTGTCAATGTTTTGCTTGATAAGCAAAAAGGGTCCCTGCTTAAACGTTATAACATTTAGAGGGTCACCTAGAATCCGTCCTGATTGGTCAAAAAGCCATATGAGGCACTGAACTGGTACTAAAATAAAATAATGTGCTGACAAATTTAAGCTTCTTTTTTAATACAGTAACAGGATAGATTTCTCCCCCGAAAACTACAGAAAATTGGCCATTTTGACCTCCATAATGTAACATCTTACAAGTAAGTGTAGTTGGACCTGTCTTTAACGACAGTTTGAAACGAGTTGTTATCGCAATTAAAGAAAGCCGCCGTTGGCTACTCGGGTGGTGTCTTATCGCTTTCAAGAGTATGTCAAGAGGTGTGTATGGGGTGCGCTCAAGCGCAGAAGACAACGTGATTGCATTCGGCTAACTCAGAGCCGTCCCGCCCGCCTGGTACGTTTAGCAGTCGGTATAACGAGATGGTAGTGTATGAATTTTATTTATTGGTGATGTAGAGATAGTACAATGTCATTAAAAAAAATTCAAAACAAACATGAGTTTAAAGGTTGTGAAAGACAGGTTGTGAACGTTAGTTTGACCGAAACTGGCAGCCGCAAACACATAATAACAAACAATCATTATTATGATAGATTCTGGATAAATAATGTATTATAATGTGCATCTTGTAGGTGATTGTGCTTTTAATAATTTTCAGATTTGTTTTCCCTGTTAATGCTGATGCCACAGTACTAGTTGATTTTTATAGGGAGAAAATGGTTTTGTTTTAAAATGTTCATTATGTACATTGCTTTGTAATTTTGTTAACACATTAATTTTGTGAAACGCCCAGAACCATGTCAGGATTTGCAATACATAAAAAAACTTTATTATTGTTTTATCTTTTTATATTTAGTCAAGTTTTGACTAAATATTTTAACATCGAGGGGGAATCGAAACGAGGGTCGTGGTGTATGTGCGTGTGTGCATGTGTGTGTGTGTGTAGAGCGATTCAGACTAAACTACTGGACCGATCTTTATGAAATTTGACATGAGAGTTCCTGGGTAGAAAATCCCCGAACATTTTTTTCATTTTTTTCATAAATGTCTTTGATGACGTCATGCATATCCGGCTTTTTGTGAAAGCTGAGGTGGCACTGTCACACCCTCATTTTTCAACCAAATTGGTTGACATTTTGGTCAAGTAATCTTCGACAAAACCCAGACTTCGGTATTGCATTTCAGCTTGGTGGCTTAAAAATGAATTAATGACTTTGGTCATTAAAAATCGGAAAATTGTAAAATAAAAAATAAAAATTTATAAAACGATCCAAATTAACGTTCATCTTATTCTCCATCATTTGCTGATTCCAAAAACATATAAATATGTTATATTCGGATTAAAAACAAGCTCTGAAAAATAAATATATAAAAATTATTATCAAAATTAAATTGTCCAAATCAATTTAAAAACACTTTCATCTTATTCCTTGTCGGTTCCTGATTCCAAAAACATATAGATATGATATGTTTGGATTAAAAACACGCTCAGAAAGTTAAAACAAAGAGAGGTACAGAAAAGCGTGCTATCCTTCTTAGCGCAACTACTACCCCGCTCTTCTTGTCAATTTCACTGCCTTTGCCATGAGCGGTGGACTGACGATGCTACGAGTATACGGCCTTGCTGAAAAATGGCATTGCGTTTAGTTTCATTCTGTGAGTTCGACAGCTACTTGACTAAATAGTGTATTTTCGCCTTACGCGACTTGTTTATGATTACTATTACCATTATCAGTATATAAGAGGGACCACGCTTATACCGAAACTGCAATTTAAACAAAATTAATGTTGAAGAAATCAAAAATACATCGAACACATTTCACGCTTTGATTTAACTTATGTTTCCAGCTCGTCACAGACACAGCCTAAGTGCGAAGGCCTGTCTTGAAGCAGAAACGCTTTTGGTGTTCTAGTCGCTTCACACTTTAAGTCAAGTGTCATTCAGTCCGTCTCTCACAATATCACACCTATCCGCGAAAATAGGCAATAGGCCATGATGGGCCATATGTCAGGGAACAGAAGTAGCTCGCTGACTGTCTGATTTTTTTCCCGAGATTTTATTACCTCTCTGGGCCATAAGATGTGGACTACCTTGGGATGGGACAATAAAGTAATGAGAGAGAAAAATCTAATATATTCCTTGACTTTGGGGTAGCGCGACTCTGTTGCAGCTAACTTTCATGTGGGAGAAATAGGCCCTGTCGGAGAACAGAAGTAGCTCGCTGAGTGTCTGATTTTTTCCGAGCTTTTATTACCTCTCTGGGCCATACGATGTGGACTACCTTGTGGTTTGTTTGTTGTTTGTTACGTGTAAGGATTACCCACATGACAAGCAAACAATACATAATTCGTTTGATCTTATCGAGGTTATCGTTCCGAATAAGTTGTTGTATATACTGTAAACATTCCACTTTTAAACACATTTTTAAAACACCTGTTGTGAACACTGAATGAATTACTCTTTTACAAAAATAACACATGAATAACACACACTAAATAATGTTTACCATTTGTGCTACTTTTACCAGTTGAATTAAACAAACTTCACCAACAAAGTATTGCGACAAATTACGCACCCGAATTAAGGCATTAATTCCCATGTCATTTTGTTCAATTTGTCTATGCTACTACCCGTAGTACATGTAGTATGTAGTCAAAATAGTCGGAAAGTTTCAAAGCAAACTAACAAGTCCTTGCTGACATACAGCGCTTTTTCGCATAATGCCCCTCGTAATTAACGCAAAAAACTCCCGTTTTTGACCGCACATACGATCGACACCTGCATCAGAAGGAATAGCATAGAACACAAAATATGCGAGCGTGTGAATCCGTGATTTGTAAAAATGTAAAACAATCGCCCCGCGATTTACAAATCACGTAAATGCGCCGGATATTTTCTTGTCATCTCCAAAGTCAAGGGATCTATTAAATGTTTTCAATAAGGAATCAGAAAGGTCATATACATTCCGCTCCGCGCATATCTATTAAAATCCTTCGGCAACAAATTATTGCGACAAATTACGCACCCAAATTAAGGCATTAATTCCTATGTCATTTCGTTCAATTTGTCTATGTACTACCCGTAGTAGCTTACATGTAGTATGTAGGCAAAATATTCGGAAAGTTTCAAAGCAAACTAACAAGTCCTTGCTGACATACAGCGCTTTTTGGCATAATGCCCTTAGTAATTGACGCAAAAACTCCTGTTTTTGATCGTAAATGCGATCGACACCTGCATCAGAAGGAATCCCGTCGCGATATAACCTTCGTGGTTGAAAACGACGTTAAACACCAAATAAAGAAAGAATCAGAAGGAATAGCATAGAAGACGTAATATGCGAGCGTGTTAACCCGTGATTCGTAAAAATGTAAAACAATCGCCCCGCGATTTACAAATCACGTAAATACGCCCGATATTTTCTTGTCATCTCCAAATTAAGTCAAGGGATCTATTAAATGTTTTGATTCTTATTTCATTACTTTTTTGTCCCATCGCTGGGATATTCGGGTCAATTCCCCCCAATGGAAGGCTAGCAGGAACAAAGTCGCGCTTCCTCCAAATCAGGGGATCTATCAGATGTTTTTTCTTCTTTACTTCATTGTCCAATCACTGGGAAATTCGGGGCGTTTCCTCCCTGTGGAAAGCTAGCAGCAACAGAGACACGCTACCTCAAAGTCAAGGGATATATTAGATTGTTGTTTTTCATTACTTTATTGTCTATTCGCTGGGAAATTCGGGTCGCTTCCTCCCAGTGAAAAGCTATCAGCAACCGAGTCGCACTACCCCAAAGTCAAGGGATATATTAGATTTTTTTTCTCTCATTACTTTATTGTCCCATCGCTGGGAAATTCGGGCGCTTCCTCGCAGAGAAAAGCTAGCAGCAACAAAGTCGCGATACCCCGAAGTCAAGGGATCTATAAGATGTTTTTGTCATAATGTATTTTCCCGTCGCTGGGAAATTCGGGTCGCATTCTCCCAGAAGAAAGCTAGTAGCAACAGAGTTGCGCTACCCCAAAGTCAAGGGATCAATTAGATTTATTTAATTCTTTTCATTATTTTATTGTCCCATCGCTCAAAAATTCGGATTTGTTTTCTTTATGCTAAAAATCGTAATATTTTATCTATCGAGTCCAAACCACCCCCACCACCCAGCGTGGACGGCTTCACTGTGTCACAATGTGGATGCAAAGAAAGACAAAAATATCTACTGAAAGAGCACACGCCGATGACGAGCAATATCTAGTCAAACTGCAGACGGGTCACCTGCAGACTCAGCCGTGTGTGTATGTGTGTGTGTAATCCAGCAGCGTGCTTACAACAACAACAACAACAACAAACACAAAAAACACCTAATAAAAAATGTTTTAAAAAAACCACAATAAATACCGGTTAAGCGATATGAAACAAATCAGTCAATCTGTCGCTCGAAACAAAAATATCAACACTAAAAACCAGCCATATATGACGTAATGTGAGTAGTTTTGACAGCATCGCTAATCACCTACCTTAATTCTGTTTTCACATATTAATGTTTAAAACAAACATAAACTTTGAAAATAATTCTCTGAGAATGTTAGGACAGTTCCACTCATCTTGAACTCAGGTCAAAAGGAGTTCAGGTCATTCTCTCCCTGACAGGATGCCTTGAGATTCCTTGTCTGGCAAGGAAACCGATTTTTGTGTGTGTGTGTGCATATTTAGAGCTTTTTGTAATGTATTATTGATATAAGCAGATTCGCGATCGTCGATAATGATTTTTCATGGTGTTTTGTCATTTTAAAATTACGAAGGAATTGAAATGTAAGACAGTTTCAAGCGAGCTATTTTTCGCGGCTGTATTCACTGTGCAAACAATTCTAAATATGACAAAAGTGTCACGTGATAATCAACCGTTTGGTTTCGGCGCTCACTGGAGCAGACGATTTTTTCTGTAACCAGTTGACAGAGATGAAACCATATATTACGGTCTCCTTCCGGCAGCAGTCCCAAAATTTCGACTTGTTTTGACCTTAGAACGATGTCTTTATCATAACTGTGAAGAACAGAACGGAGATCACTGTCGAAGTCGGCCAATCTGCAATCATTTTCGTCTCGCGAACACTGATCTCAAATTTAGATCAGTGCTCGCGAAAAACATATGGGAGATAACTCTGTATTCTTTTTTTTTATATAGATTCGCGTAGGACTGTAGCGTCCGGTCAGAGAGACAACTGGCAATAGCCGTGGAGCGATGCTTATCAGAATGAGTTCCACTGAGTCCACCATAATCAAATATAGTGCCGAAAAATTAAAGCTTCTTTTTTAATACAATAACAGGATAGATTGTTCCAAAAAAAACTACTGAAAATTGGCCATTTTGACCTCCATAATGTAACATCTTAAAAGTAAGTGTAGTTGGACCTGTCTTTAACGACAGTTTGAAACTGTCTACCCGAGTTGTTATCGCAATTAAAGAAAGCCGCCGTTGGCTACTCGGGTGGTGTCTTATCGCTTTCAAGAGTATGTCAAGAGTATGTCAAGAGGTGTGTATGGGGTGCACTCAAGCGCAGAAGACAACGTGATTGCATTCGGCTAACTGAGAGCCGTCCCGTCCGTCTGATACGTTTAGCAGTCGGTATAGCGAGATGGTAGTGTATGAATTTTATGTATTGGTGATGTAGAGATAGTACAATGTAATTAAAAAAATAAATTTAAAACAAACATGATTTTAAAGGTTGTGAAAGACAGGTTGTGAACGTTAGTTTGGGCCGAAACTGGCAGCCGCAGTCCGTTTAGACATGTGATCGCAGTTGACAAGTAAGCAATATCTTAAAACATGTCGCGTAGACGAAATTAATACATTCAGTCAACCCTTCGAACTCACATTATGAAAGACAATACGAAGACAAAACTCAATACCTGTGTCGATTTCATACCTGACGGCGACCGCTATCGCGTTCACGCCACAGAAAGCCAGTATAGCGCAGTAGTGTAAAGCGCTTCTTATGAAATTGTGCTTTTTCTATTGTATATTTGTGACTCACCACGGAATGAGTCGCAGTCACCTTTGCATGATTTTCATATTTTTACATGTTCCTAAAGAGTTTGTTATGCTCATCCAGTGGTGAAAACCGTTTTAGAAAAGAGCGGAAACTGTTGAGTTATACGCCGACTAAGGTGACCGCACTGTTACCATACACTCTCCGGACTTATTCAAGTAGCGCAGATAGGTGACATGCGACTCATTTCGTGGTAGGGTCACATTTTTTCGAGCTTGTTTTAATCCAAACAGGACATTAAACGTTGTATGTATTTTTGACCAAAATAGGACATTTTACACAGATCGAAACAGTCAGTGTTCCTCCGAGACCGCGCTAGCGGTCGAGGTGAACGACTGTCGAGATATGTGTAAATTGTCATATTTTGGTAAAAAAATACATGTATCTGGGTAGAATTTCTTGTAGTTTTTATGATTGAACGCACACAAACATGCACTATTTTGTAGTCTCGGCTGGCCGCCTAAACAGACGTTTTGTCGGCCTCTGACGTCACATAGCTCAAAGAAGGGAAATCCAGTGTTCAATCGATACACATAGATTTGTTTATGGAATCAGAAAATGATCAAGAATAAGATTACATCTTTTTGGATCGATTCATCACATTTTATTTTTAAATACAATTTTCTGACTTTTAATGGCCAAACTCAAAAAATAATTTGCAAGCTTTAATCCTGAAATGCAATCCTGTTGTCCGGATTTTGTCGAAAGTTACTTTTACAGAATTTTAATCAAATGAATCCAAAAATGAGGGTGTGACAGTGCCACCAAAACTTGTACAAAATGCCAGATATTACGTCATCAAAGAAACGTATCCTCCAGTAGTCCAGTAGTTTTCTCTGAATGGCTCTACACATACATACACACAGACCCACAGACCCACAGACACGTACTACGTAGGCCCTACACCACAACCCTAGTCACGATTCCCCATCTAAGTTAAAACATTTAGTCAAAACTTTACAATATGTTAAAAAATATATATATATATATATATTTCGTGTGGTCGTTATAGACAAAGTGGTGGACAGGTTTGATTGCACGATCGGACTAAAGATTCAAACACACCGATTGGCTTCAAGGGAGCCCGGGTAGCTCAGGTTGTGGACTTGTGATCCTAGGGTCGCGGGTTCGAATCTCGGCCGGGGCCCAGATATGTCATAATGATATACTACAACAACAAAAGTTCATGGAAAGATAGAAACGCTTACTTGCGTTGCAACTTTCAAAACATTTAAGAGTAATTCGCAGTCGGCTGCAGGTCGAACATCATGGAAAATTACATATGAAAATCCGGACGAGGAAGTAAACTTTACCAAAACATTATTGCGAGAAATGTCGCGACAAAACTGCCGGTTGTTGTTATTTTTCTACCTCAAATGCACTCGACATCTGCATGAGTAGGAATAGCATAGAACACAAAATACGCATGCTAACTTAACAAGACAACATGTTCTAGGTAGATAATGTTTGACTTTCTTCTCTCATGTAAAAGTTGTATATCATCTATATTGTTGTATCATAACAGAATTCAGACGTTCAAACGATTTCTGAAACAGACGTGTGCTGCCTGCTACATATATCATTAAACAAATCAAGCCAGTGATGTTGAGAAGAAAAAATATCGACAACCAACTATACCACGACGACAATCGATAATTTTGCGCACAAAACACAAAAAAACTTTCGGGAAATAGAAGTCAAGTAAGCTGATCAACTGAAAGAAGAATGAATCTGAATCACATATTTTTTCTTCTTTACCCTGTCTCCACCCCCTGACCTTGGTTCGGCGCGTCGTCGTTAACAGATACTATGATTTGACACGATCGTTACCTCACAGACGACACGACTCGCCGCGTCTACCTCTCCCTGTGTGCTTCTGTAGCGGCATGTATAGGATGAAAAATATTAATTAATTTATTTTTGTTGTTGAGCAACGGTTTTTACGAACACATAGTGTTAAATAAAACCTTGAAAGAAAAATGATTGTTGTGTATGCATGAACCGCGCACAAGTTCTATCACGCCTCTTCTGAGCGGCTCCCGTTCCACCAAGGGCAACATTTTTTTCTGCCAACGATTTATTGCATGAAGAAATCAAGTTGACACCTTCTTCGAGCTTCGTGGTCCGCCAGTAAAAGTAGCG